>NC_067233.1:4177905-4479691 GCF_019924925.1 Ctenopharyngodon idella
CGAATTCACGTCAGCTTTACACACTTCACTCAAGACTACTCATTATGCATTATGAAAAGTAGTAAGTTATTAGTATTCATGCAGCCACCTTATAGCCATCTGTGTAGAGCCCAGAGCAGATAAGAACATTCCCAGGCACAATACAGATAAAGAAGAGTCTCCTGTCCCTGTCCTCGCTTATCAATAAAATTACATTGTACGTACTGTTACTGTGCCAGCAAATTAGATTTTTAAGAAAGTGTCGTTTTTCAATGCTGCTGAGATACTATTGTATTAAAGGACAGTCATCCGCCAAACTATTAATAAACTGGCATTTCAATTTCTTAAAGTATTCATGACCTTAAAGTCAACATGAAATTAAAATTCATTTTACACCTTCTTCCTGCATGTTACTGGTCTTATTATAAACAATTCATGAATTTATGTTATTCCGAAAAGAAAGATGTTTTTCATAATCTAATAAATTCCCAAATAAAATCTCTTCAACATTGAATATTCAAGAATAAATCTAACAAAATGTAACATTACACTTTAGTGACATGTATGCTTCCATTTTAGAAAAACAAACAAAAAAGCTAATGAGGTAAGAAAATAAGCTTAATTAATTTAATAATTTCTGAAAACAAGACATTTATGAAATTATATTTTCTTCTCAAGTAAACTTATCTTGTTCTATGCATGTTTAGACACTGCTTCATGAAGCTTCGAAGCTTTACAAATCTTTTGTTTCGAATCAGTGGTTTGGAGCGCATATCAAACTGCCAAAGTCATGTGATTTCAGTAAACGAGGCTTCGTTATGTCATAAGTGTTTCGAAATTTCAATGGTTCACCACTGGGGGGCGTGACTTTGGCAGTTTGATACACGCTCCGAACCACTGATTCGAAACAAAAGATTTGTAAAGCTTCAAAGCTTCATGAAGCAGTGTTTTGAAATCGCCCATCACTAGATATTGTTGAATAAAGTCGTTATTTTGTTTTTTTGACGCACAAAAAGTATTCTCGTCGTTTCATAACATTAAGGTTGAACCACTGTAGTCACATGAACTGTTATAAATACGTCTATAGCTTTCTGGCCATTGAAAGTGTTAATTATCTCGCTGGCAATGGAGGCCTCACTGAGCCATCGGATTTTATCAAAAAGATCTTAATTTGTGTTCCAAAGATGAACGAAGGTCTTACGGGTATGGAACGACATGAGGATGAGTAATTAATGACAGAATTTTCATTTTTGGGTGAACTAACCCTTTAAAAACATGTCTAATTCCCACCCCATTTTTTCTCATTCAATTTCCTGTTTCACTCATAATATGTCATATTAATAAAGCAACAATGTTGTTTTATGTTGAATTTAAATCTGCACATGCAGGAATATGCCACATTAGTTTTTTATTTGTATGAAGACCAGAATATCTTAAGTAACTATTTCAATAGTTATTGTCAGGCAACAAAATGCCAACAAGGAATTGATATAAGAAAACATGACTCCAAATAATGTTGCAAACACTTCATCTTATTCAGTCAAGACCCAAATGTTTTGTTGTGGTTCATTAATGGTCTTAAGACGTTCAACTAAATCAATATCCATGATCGCATGTGTGGCTGATGCAACAGTTTTATGCCTTCACCTCACCTGGGACCTTTGTTATATAATAAAGAGATTGATTTTATTAATGCACTTTGCTTGTGCATCTCATTAACTTTCCATTAAAGTTAATTTATGTGACGATAAAAAACACTTTGCAATCTAAATTTTGCAGGGATCTGTCTTCGCCTCATTCTCAGGTGCATTCTGCTGTGTAGAACACCTGATTGCATTTTTATTCTTTTTAAGCTTGCATAAAGGTGATGTGTGTAATTTTTCAGTATTAGAACACCTTCCATTCCAGCCTAATGTGTTGAGAAAACTATACGCATGCAATTTGTAGGAAATAGTCTGTAAACACTGCCTTTAAGTGGCCTACAGAAACACTGGCTCAATCAATGTGCATTCAATCTTTATTTTTCAATCCTGTTTGTTGCTGCTCAGCACACTTCTCTTTTAAACATGTAAGAGAATCAAATGGCGTATGCTTCTGTTCTCATGCAGTACAGACAGGGACTTGAATTAATGTGTTTAAAATCATGTAATCATGTAAAATTATGAGACTCTAGAATAAAAGATGGTTTTATTTTACATGGAGGATCATCCTCACATGGCTGCCATGTTAAAATACTACCACCAGTAGTATTTGACCAGTCAAATACTACTCTGATTGGTTTATTGCACGTTACGCCCAAAACACACCCATGACTCATTAAGAGACAAGGTACAACCCTTTTGGACCATGCGCCTGGCGTGCCGACCATTTTTTTTAATCGTTAAACTAACAAAAGAGGATTCGGAAGCACCCTAATGGGCCGTTCACACAGAAGGCGTTTTTCTATTCCAATGCGCTACAGTTTTTCTATGTAAACACGCACTTGACGGACGTGCATGACTGTTACGCTCACGTCTCGCGTCTTTTGCGGTGCCTTGCACATGAGCGCCGCATTTTTAAGACGCCATGTCAAGTTAAAAGAATTTCAACTTTTACACGCAGCGCCGCTCATCAATGTCAGTTCCAAAACAGTGGACCAATCAGAAGAACTCGGAGGCGGGGCAAGCGTTGCGAGCTTCTGTTTACAGTAGCAAGTTGGCATGAAACTGTTTTATTTGACGGCAACATGGCGGAGGAGGCGCTCATTATTATCTTATTTTCTTTTTTTCCATGTCAAAACTCGTATCTATCAATTCTGCCTATTTATGTTATTTCTGTTATTGTCGTTATTGCATCACGTCTCAAAAGCGCGTCTCGAGACCCTCGTGTTTTACGCTGCGCTTTTTTATAAACCATTCCTGAGCGCTCTCATTTTTAGACGCACGGACGCGTTCTGTGTGAATGGCCCCTAAGTGCGCCTGCGCCATGCATGCGCTTTAGACCATGTGCTTAGATCATTAAAATAGGGCCCTATATCTCACTAAAATAAAAAATAAATAAAAAATACACAGAAAGCTGTTGCTAAATATAGCCTATTTAGCGGAATCAGTTCTTCATGGATATCCCTCTGTATCCTTTCATATGCAGTGGATTAGATCCTGGCTTCCATCATGTAAGATAATATTAAAAATGTTGCTCCCAAAATCACCAGATTTAAACTTTGGTGCTGGTTGGGCACAGTTTTGTACTTGAAAGGGTCAGGAGGAGGTCTGTGCCATGATACTGATAAAAGTCTGTTTGAAATACAGTTAGAGCTTTATTTGCGTATTTGAAGTGAGCTTTGTTCTCTCTCTTTCTCTCTCCCTCTCTTTGAGGTGAGGTATTTCTGCACAGAAATATTGAGGGGAGGCACAGTCATTTTAACTGACAGTAAAATGCCACCTCATGGGCAATGCACCTGAGAACGGGTGATTTATTGCTCCATTCTGCTAAAGCCTGCACTGCCTTTAATTAGAAAATACTGAGGAGGCAGCCGAGTGCTTAAGCATCGCTTAGATCTCCACCGCCGTTGATGTGCACTGCAGCATCTTCTCTAATATGTGAAAATAAAGATGTAACGTCAGCCTCCAGCATAAATTTCCATGTGTTAATCAGTCACGCTTCTGGTGAGTGAACAGTGTCTCTCATTCATGAAGGAGAGATCACGTGACGGTGTCATAATCAATGAGCCGCGCTGTCTGCAGGTTTTATCTTCAGCCACTTCATCAGCAGTTTGTGCCTCTGAACTACAAATATCCTCAAAGCAATATAGAAACCATTTTACAATGAAAGCAGGGTGGGTTACAAACAATGTTGTGTTGCAAAGTGAGCGGAGGCATATATATGTGTGGCTTCAGGCCTTCATTGCCAATAAAGTGAACATAAAATATTGAAAAGGGAGAAATAAAAATGTCTATGTGAAATAAACCAACAATTGAAAGGTAAAGCTAAAAATAAATCAATAAATACTTGCTTTTTTTTTAGAAACAAAACTATTCATTAACCAAAGTCATCAAGTTCTTCATATTATTTGACTTTGTATATCATCTAACAGTTAATTTTAATCTAGAGACTGCGTTCCTCTGCTGTTTGTTGTGTGGTGTATAATCATAATAATAATGTCTGATTTGAAATAATATAATGAAACAACAAAACAGCATTTCTAGTCATTTTTCAGTGAGATTGTATTGCATTTGCCCAGCTAAATTAGTTTCTGAGCCATTGTAATGCATCATTATGAGGTTTCACTTTCCCAAAGTATTAAAAAATAAAAAAAATGGTATTCCCTTTATGTATCTCGATAGGGAATCATAACTGTAATATGATAAATTATTTAGGAACTGTATTTACATATATGGGTGTATAGTATCATATGCTTGCAGATTATGCAAAATAAATAAACCCATAAATAAATGAAATGTAGAGGCTTCAAATGAAGTGCAGACATGGCTTAGAAAATCAAAACATGTAATTTACACGATGTGCAGACATACAGTATAATATATGACGTTTTATTTATGCCAACAGCCAAATATGTTGAGAAAAAGTATTGTATAACTCATGCTCACTCTGTAAAATTTGTTCAAATGAAGACCTACATATTCTCCAAAGGATGGATAATCTGGACCTGCTAATATACATTGTGTGTGTGACGGTTTAGTGTGCTTGTGTATGTAAAGTATGTGATGTAAAAGTGAGCTTGGCGTGTGTATGAAAGTCTGTGTAAATGTTTAAATTCTCGAATAAATCTAGACAGCTTTAGTGGGAATGTTTTATTTTGTCTTCTTGCAATGCTCCTATTATATTTAGCTTCCTCAGGAAAGAAATGCTTGGAGGTCACATCTATTTGCACATCCTCATAAAACTGACTCACTTTACCCAATAAAAGTTAGCCATTTTTGTGATTCAAGTTTAATATCCAGGAAGAAGAGAAAGTTTCAGTGCAGAGCACTTTAAAAGACTTGTTTCTTTTCTTGATTGAATGGGGAATTGAGTTAGGGAATTGAACACAGGGCTGAAATTGTTCCTTGATCAAAGCGGAGTCTTATCCACTGGACTGTCTGTACCACAAATATTTGATTGGTAAAAACATAATTACTTTAATAATCGACCTTTGCTGGATGACAGTAAGCCGAGCAAATAACTAATTGTTATTCTATGAACCAGATGCTTTACAAATGTTCCTGCACAATTAGATTTAGCAGCCTTGTATTATTCATTAGTGTTATGTTCTGTCCAGTATGGTAAGAAAGTGATTTACATGCTCTGACCCAAGGGCATTGGTTTAAATGTTTACAGATGCACCATGTTTCTGCATGCACAGAATGCATCTGTCTGTTACAGATGATGTTAAAATCTATAAATAATACTTTAGACTGGAGTTTGATGGTTTTATTAAAAACCCCAGCTCTTGTTTATTTTGATAAACAGTAGTGTTTAAAAAATGTTAAGGCACAATTTGATTTAAAAAATGACTTGAAGCTCTACAATATAAACAGCAGAAAACATAAGTGCAGTTTATTAGTTTTCAGTAGTCTTTTAAATTAGATAGGGACATTCTCCGGTCACTTCTGTTTTGTTTAATTTGGAGAATCACAGAAAGTTTCATCCCAATCCACTTCTACCTTACGGAGTCCAAGGGGACATGGTGGTGGAAATAATATGAGATGGGAGGAAAAATAATAATCATTCTCTCGCAAATGTTTTGCGTTCCCCCGAGAAACTTTGCGTTCACTCCAGGGGCACAGCCATCATTTCAGAAGTGAGGGGGACAGAAATGTCAGATGTAAAACCAGTTTTTATCTGACCTTTGTCTAATTGACATTGTATTTTTTTTGTATCTCATCTCCTGCTTTTAATATGCTAAGAAATCAAGGTACCACTTTATTTTAGGGTTCAATTCTCAGTTTCCAGAAGAGGGCAGAGATTTAACAGCTCGCGCTTTGGTTGCTCAACAGCAACAAAGCTGGAGAATCTCAAGCAGGCAAAATGAGGATTGTCAGTAACGGTGTTCAGCCTTACATTGTTCAAACCGGAGTCGACACTGATGGAGAGACTCAGGAAGAAGTTACAACTTTTAGAATGAAACTGGACTTTTCTGAATGGTTAGTGGATAAATTTATGTAGTTGCTGTGGAGTTGATTCAACTCATCCACTAGCATGTGCCGTCATGTTAATCTTTTGTGCAAATCCAGCATTGAATTGACTCTCATTTGTGAAGCAGTCCGGCGTAAAATGACGGCATGTCATCAACAACTCTACTACAACAACTCTTCCTCTTCTCTAAAGCAGCCCAACATGGCCTCACCCCCTTTTTTGCGTGTTCTCGAGGGCAGGGTTTATGTAAATTTTAGGGTTAGTGATGTCACTAACTCGGGAAGAAGCTCATTGTAGTCCCTACCAGCCATTTGTTGTAGTCCTTAAAAAGCGATTTCTGTAAAAAAAAAATACACTATATTGCCAAAAGTATTGGGACACCCCTCCAAATCATTGAATTCAGGTGTTCCAATCACTTCCATGGCCACAGGTGTATAAAATCAAGCACCTAGGCATGCAGACTGCTTCTACAAACATTTGTGAAAGAATGGGTCGCTCTCAGGAGCTCAGTGAATTCAAGCGTGGTACCTGTGATAGGTTGCCACCTGTGCAATAAGTCCATTCGTGAAATTTCCTCACTACTAAATATTCCACGGTCAACTGTTAGTGGTATCATAACAAAGTGGAAGCAATTGGGAACAACAGCAACTCAGCCACGAAGTGGTAGGCCACGTAAAATCACAGAGCGGGGTCAGAGCATGCTGAGGCGCACAGTGCGCAGAAGTCACCAACTTTCTGCAGAGTCAATAGCTACAGACCTCCAAATCTCGTGTGGCCTTCAGATTAGCTCAAGAACAGTGCGTAGAGAGCTTCATGGAATGGGTTTCCATGGCCGAGCAGCTGCATCCAAGCCTTACATCACCAAGTGCAAAGCAAAGCGTCGGATGCAGTGGTGTAAAGCACGCCGCCACTGGACTCTAGAGCAGTGGAGACATGTTCTCTGGAGTGACGAATCACTCTTCTCTGTCTGGCAATCCGTTGGATGAGTCTGGGTTTGGCGGTTGCCAGGAGAACGGTACTTGCCTGACTGCATTGTGCCAAGTGTAAAGTTTGGTGGAGGGGGGATTATGGTGTGGGGTTGTTTTTCAGGGGTTGGGTTTGGCCGCTTAGTTCCAGTGAAAGGAACTCTTAATGCTTCAGCATACCAAGACATGTTGGACAATTTCATGCTCCCAACTTTGTGGGAACATTTTGGGGATGGCCCCTTCCTGTTCCAACATGACTGCGCACCAGTGCACAAAGCAAGGTCCATAAAGACATGGATAAGAGAGAGTTTGGTGTGGAGGAACTTGATTGGCCTGCACAGAGTCCTGATCTCAACCCGATAGAACACCTTTGGGATGAATTAGAGCGGAGACTGTGAGCCAGGCCTTCTCGCCCAACATCAGTGCCTGACCTCACAAATGCGCTTCTAGAAGAATGGTCAAAAATTCCCATAAACACACTCCTAAACCTTGTGGAAAGCCTTCCCAGAAGAGTTGAAGCTGTTATAGCTGCAAAGGGTGGGATAAAACTACATATTAAACCCTACGGATAAAGTATGGGATGCCATTAAAGTTCAAGTGCTATTAAAAGATAATGTCATAGACCACCATTTGAGAATATTTGTGGTAGAGCGGGTCAGATTTTTCAGTATTTGTATACAAGAGTTTGGCTTCAGATGATCATTTACAGCAAATTATAGAGCAGGTGGGAAAAGGTCTAAGGTAGCTGGTTGCTATGGTTCCAGTATTTTTATTTATTTAATACTTTTCAAACAAAATGCAAAACAACTCTTTAGCTGACTTAACTGCAACCGCATAAGACTTAGACATCATTTAGCATACACAAAGCATCCCAACCATTTTCACAAGTGGCACCATTAGCTCTGAGTGAACCAAATGAGCAAACGTGTGTTGAGCAAATGCAGCTCTAGACTAATGATGATGAGCTTTTTTTTTCAAGGGCAAAATGTGACTCGCCTACGAGTAGAATTAAATGTTGAGAAACAACAGACTGGGCAGCCATGGAGACTTAATGTTTAATGCAAATAAAACACATAATAATCCTGAATTTCACAAGACGTGACTTCAGTATTGCATAGCTGTTGTGTTTGTAATATACTGCACTATAAAACCCAATAAGTTATAATAACTCAAACCATTTGAGGAAACCGATTGCCTAAACCATTTGAGTTTTAAAACCAATAAGTATGAGTACTGTAAACTCATATACATTAAATTAATTAATTTAGTCAATTATTAAATCCAACTTAAAGATTTTAAGTTTATTCCACTCATTCAGTTTGAATTCAGGTAACAAATCTAATTAAGTCTTAACAACTATATAGCTACGTTTTGAGGAAACCGATTGCCTTAAATGGTTTAAGTTCATCAAACTCAAAGTAATTAAGTTACTTTTATTTTCCTTATACAATCTGATGCAAAGCATGCTGGGAATTAGAAATCTTCTGCAACTCATTAATTTAAGTTCAGCTTACTTGAGTTCAAGCTACTTTTTTCTATTAAGTACTTTGAACTTATTATTATTTGAGTGAAACGAACTCATTTAATTAAGTTCATTGTTCGGTTTTACAGAGTGTGAATTGTTGAAACTGTGGGTTGTAGTAAGTCAGTAAGCCTCACATCTTAAAGTGCCTCTATTATACTATTTTAAAAGTTCCTATTTTGTTTTGGAGGTCTCCTACAATAGGTTTGCATCTAAGGACAAAAAACACATTATTTTTGCATCACCTCTTTTCTCACAGTATCTGAAGCTTGTCTCTCTAAACCCCTCCTTTCTGAGAGCTTTCTTTGCTCTGATTGGTCAAATGGCTCAGTCTGTTGTGATTGGTCTACTGCTTACAGCACGTGTTGGAAATTAAATGACCATTACCATATCTGAATTTCAGCTCCAGAGGCTTCTTCAGTACTTGTATACACAGTGATTGAACAGTAACGATGGCGTCAGTTTTTCAATTCGAGCCCGACTCCTCATCCATGCAAAGAAGATTTGCTTTCACAGCGCAGAAAACATTGTCTTTTTGACATGTTGACAACATGAACAAAACTCTTTCAGGTCTCAGCTACAGCTACAGTGTTTGAGAGCGGGTCAAAGTAGACGTTGTTCGCAGTCAGCTAATGAAAACCATAGACTGGAATTATGCAATTGTTACAAATTGTTACAGACTGGAAATACTGACAACTCGTTTCAGGCTGTTCAGAATCAGTTCTTTGTTTTGGGAGACCATTCATCATGCAATTTGATCAATGAAACTTTGCAGACCTTTTACATTCACAAACAGCTACACACTACATGAAATGTTTTATCCAAAAAAGCATATTAGGGACACTTTAATTGTGCTAATTTTGAGGTAACTTCTTTGAACTCACTTAACACGACTAATCTCATCATCCTACATTCTTGTTCACTCACTCTTACTCTTTCCACACTACTTCCTGTCCTCATTAGCGCCCTCTAGCCAACACTTACACAGGACACAATATACAGGTGCTGGTCATATAATTAGAATATCATCAAAAAGTTAATTTTTTTATTATAAATTATTTTTAAAAATGAAACTTTCATATATTCTAGATTCCCTACATGTAAAGTAAAACATTTCAAAAGTTTTTTTTTAAATTTTGATGATTAGAGCGTACAGCTCATGAAAGTCCAAAATCCAGTATTTCAAAATATTAGAATATTTCCTAAGATCAATCAAAAAATGGATTTGCAAAACAGAAAAGTTAAAGTTCTTTAAAGTATGTTCTTTTGTGCACTCAATACTTGATCGGCAGGACATATTACAGCAAATGACTTGCTCCTAGCACAAATTACTGCATCAGTGAAGTGTGGAATGGAAGTGATCAGCCTGTGGCACTGCTGAGGCACTATTGAGCCTTCAGATCATCTGTATATTGTTGGATCGACTGTTTCTCATCTTTCTCTTGAAAATATCCCATAGATTCAGGTCAGGCATATTGGCTGGCCAATAAAGCACAGTAATATCATGGTCAGCAAACCACTTGGAAGTGGTTTTTGCACTGTGGGCAGGTGCTAAAGTCCTGCTGGAAAAGGAAATCAGCATCTCCATAAAGCTTGTCAGCAGATAGAAGCATAAAGTGCTCCAAAATCTCCTGGAAGATGGCTGCATTGACTTTGCACTTGATAAAACACAATGGACCAACACCAGCAGACGTCACGCCCCCCCCAAATCATTATTGACTTCAGAAACTTCACACTAGACTTCAAGCAGCTTGGATTCTGTGCCTCTCCAGTCTTCCTTCAGACTCTGGGACCATGATTTCAACATGAAATGCAAAATTTACTTTTATCTGAAAAGAGGACTTTCGACCACTGTTCACTGTCCAGTTCTTTTTCTCCTTAGCCCAGGTAAGATGCTTCTGACGTTGTCTCTGGTTCAGAAGTGGCTTGGTAGTCCTTTTCCTAAAGATGTCTGAGTGTGGTGACTCTTGATGCGCTGACTCCGGCTTCATTCTACTCAATGTGAAGCTCTCCCAAGTGTTTGAATCGGCTTTACTTGACAGTATTCTCAAGCTTGCGGTCATCCCTGTTGCTTGTGCACCTTTGCCTACCCAATTTCTTCCTTCCAGTCAACTTTGCATTTAATATGCTTTGATACATCACTCTGTAAACAGCCACCCCATTCAGTAATGACCTTCTGTGACTTACTCTCTTTGTGGAGGGTGTCAATGATTGTCTCCTGGACCATTGCCAAGTCAGCAGTCTTCCCCATTAGTGTGGGTTCAAAGAACAAAAGATACCTGGAATTTATACTGTAGGGATTGTCATTTAATGAAACTCAAATGTAAATATTCTAATATTTTGAGATACTGGATTTTGGACTTTCATTAGCTGTACGCTCTAATCAACAAATTTAAAAAAAAAAACTTTTGAAATGTTTTACTTTACATGTAGGGAATCTAGAATATATGAAAGTTTCATTTTTTAAAATAATTTACAATAAAAAAATGAACTTTTTCACGATATTCTAATTATATGACCAGCACCTGTATTGCTATTGTTAGCATACAGAGAACTGATTTTATTTTATCATTCAAATGAATTCTTCATGCCCTCTTTCTGTTGTGAAAGTTATCTAAATTCATTATTTTAGACAAAATAACGGTTAGGAAAGAGCGAGAGTGAGAGTGAGAGTTGGCCCCATACGGAAAAGGGAAGAGAGAAAAATGGGAATCGGAGAGATAAAATAGCAGGGGAGCGAGTTTGGCACAAGTTCTTTTCACAATCATGATTTTTATCATTGCGAGCAGAAGATGATTTCTCAGCCAATGGGATCTGCGGCTGGTTCAGCCACCCCATGGTGCTGTATACAAAGATTAAAAATAACAGCAAACCCTCTGTATTTCACACATGACATGTACACAGTGGCAAACTTGTATAATGTGGAACTTCACAGTGGTCACAGCTGTTTTGATGGATAGTCTCAGTACCCTGTTGAAAAGAGCCAGCTTTTTTTTTTTCAGAAAGTTTGGTAAGAAAACCAGCATGAATTTTAAAGGAATATTCCAGGTTAAGTACAATTTCTGAAGCATGGTGTTCATTAAAACCAAAAAAGTTTAAGCTAGTATTTGTGTTAAAGTACCATTCTGTAAAAAAAAAATTTGGTCACACTTTAGTTCAGGGTCCAATTCTCACTATTAACTAACTATTAATTACAACTTTTGCATCAATAGACTCCTAATAACTGCTTATTAATAGTTTAGGTATTGTGTAGGATTAAGGGATGTAGAATATGTTCATGCAGAATAAGGCATTAATATGTGCTTTATAATACTATTATATACTAATAAACAGCCAATATCCTAGTAATATGCATATAAGCAACTAGTTAATAGTGAGTATTGACCCTAAACTAAACTGTTACCAAAATTGTTTATTACTTCATCTATAAAGCTATAAATCATCCATTTTACTGTGTCATATCCCTTTCTAGCAGTTTCGCATGTATCAAGGGAAAGATACTGAGTTCAACAAGTTAGTTAGCAACAAAGGCTACATCAAAAATTAGACAACTTAGCCCTTTCTTAAAATATCTTCTTTTGGTCAAACTATTAGGAAGCATTTGATGTATCCATTGGAGTCAGTAAAATTTCTTTGGGAAGAAATTGATACTTTTATTCAACGAAGATGCATTAAATTGATAAAAATGTGACAGTAAATACATTAATAAAGTTACAATGGATTTCAATAATATCATTCAGTCAGTACTTATTTAAGTAAGTACAATGTAACTATGTCACCTTAAAATAAACCGTAACCAAACATTTACTTACTGACCCCAAATTTTGAGCTTTAGTGTAAATCCAAGATGGATCATGAGGTAAGAGGAATGTTAATTTATAAATAAATGTTATATTTAATCAATATGATCAATTTAATATTTCATTCGGTACTGAAACTAATTAAAAATATGCTATTTTACCCACATTTGTGTGTACTATGTATATTTATGCTTATTGAAGCATTGCGCCATTCCTCTTTGGTAGCCTGAGTCAGGTCTCCAGAGTGCTTCATGTGCAGAGCGCTGTTTGTTTGACACATCGTCTTGCCTATGTAGAGCGTCAAATCAGTCATTTACTGTATGGGGTTCCATTTCAGTCCAGATGCTGCCATAGAAGGCAGCTGTCTATGTAGGTAGACAGCGAGACGGCTCACTAAACTCCAGCTTTAGACATATGTAGGGGATTGATTTTTTTGAAATCAAGAGGATTCATTTAGAGTTTTCATCTTTGCATAGTTATCATGTCAGCTGCATCCGAACACTCATTGGTGATACTGTAGTTCACACAGTCAGTTTTTAAAATGATAAAAAGCGACATCTAGCCTTCTAGCCTTCCAGTCCATTTCCCTTTCTCTTTCCTCCTGTCTGTGGCTGTTGAAGCATCCAAAGCGCACAATGGCAAAACATATCTACAGGCAACATTGTGCAAACAGCTGAATCATGCAGAATGTCGTCCTTTGAATGTACAGTGTGCCGAGGGCTTCCAGTGGCTTTGCCACGAGGTGCAAAGCTAGTAATTTACTGGAGTCGTCTCCGCTGCGTAAAGACCTCTTTCCCACTGCTGTGATGACGCTGCATTGACTCTTTTTTTACCGTAGGACAGTCCTCATTCTCCATGGGGCAGTTTTTGTTGTGCAAGACTGCAACTGGTCACATGGGTGGTCAACTGACAGATGCATGACTGTAAGAGATGGCACAAATTACCCAGTCTGCTCTCATGGCAGGTGACATATAAGACAATCTGTGGCCTGTTTATTAGTGGAGTAATTAACTGGGGCTCCTCCCTGGCACATGCACAGCAGCAGCTGTATGGACAGCCCCTCTCCACTCTCATTTGTTTTATCATTGGATGAATTGTGAAATCGACATGTAAAGGTACTATAGGGAGCAAATGCCGGTGTAGTGCAAGGCCCTGTTCCAAATGGCACACTTCATGTGCACTTGTGGCTTTGTGGACTTACAATGGCCGCCTCATGCGTGTGTCCTCAAGTCTACAAGACCGTAGGGTGTCCCAGTTGTCATTTTAGGTTTCAGAAGGGTGCTTTGTGGCCGATATGCACCCTCGATGTTGCCAAGCCCGCGAGCTCTGCAGCAGACTTCTGCCCGACTGTCAAAGCAGCATTACATCACAAAAGTGCAGACTTGCAGGATGCTCGCAAGGGCTTAGGGTTCCATTTGGGACAGGGCCTTAAGATTCAGGCTACATTCGAAATTGTATACTTCCCTACTATATAGTAGGCGAAAAACAGTATGTCACAAAAGAAGTATGTCTGAATTCACAGTATAAAAGAGTAGGCAAAAAGTACCCAGATGACCTACTTCTTCCGGCGAGATTTTGAAGTGTGCATACGATGGACACTTTACTATCCCATGAGGCCACGGGAGAGGATTTGTGAATGGCAGTGATGTCACCCAAAATGATAATGACAACATGACGCATATAGTACGTCCAGATTACAATCATACTACACACATTCATACAAATACTTTTTAGCAGTCATGAAGTAATTACCTATTCAAAATAACTACCTACTCAAGAGAGTATGCGATTTTGGATGCAGCCTCCGTCTTCCTGTAGAATGTGAAGTCGCTTGGACCCCAAAGGGTAGCTGTTTGTAATGCCTAATATTGTCACATTTTCCTGCTCCTTATGTAAATATTGTCATAATTAAACAGTACTGAACAATAAATAAAGAACACAGCTTAAAGGAGGACACCAGGTTTCCAAAATTATATTTAGCATCCCATTCATTGACAACCATATAAACAATCACGCGCTATCTAGATAGTAAGCTTGCTGGCCATTCTGGAATTTTGGTCAAATACAGACTATTTTCACTCTGTCTAAATCATACAATACGCTTCAAATGATTATTCATATACTGTATTAAGCTGAGATGAAGCTGTTCTCTGCGGGTACATGAGTGCTAAATGGCCGCTGACGGCCTGGGGCTCACATCTGCAAAAGCGTCTATACAAATTGTAAAAAATAGGCACTATGTTTCTATGAGTCACATATTTAAGCTCTAAATAACTACATTCTCACCTAAAAAAAACGCTTAAAACTATATTTCGTGACACAACAACAGTAGTATTTGTAAAAATATGGTGGATTTATTCGACCACCATGACAGGCGCCACAAGCGGAGTGATACAAACAGTGAAACGGTTCCAGTGCTGATACTAGGGGAATATCGTACGGCTCTCAGCCAATCAGATTTGAGAACCTGTTGTATAAATGTAAATATGCACAACTGTAATGACAAATCAAGGCATGTAGCTGTTGTGGAAAAAACTAATAAAGAGCAGTCAGAGCTAGTTTATGCTGTTTCTTGTTGTTGTTTTTATTGTAGCAGGATTAGTATATTTATTTTACGCCACATAGTTTATGTTGACTATATTATTGTCGTATGTTGTCTGTGTTTGTCTATGGACTTTTGTTATACTTCCTGTTTTCTGTTCCATGTGCTTTTTTGTAGTCAGTTTGTAGTTTTTCCCCTTGATTGTCTTCCCCAGGTGTATCTTCATTACCTTGTTAAGCTTGTGTTTCCATAGCCCTTGTGTTTCCCTTGTTCCTTGTCAGTCGATGTTATACATTATCTTTGACAGTTACCTAAAAGCATGATAATGTTGTTCAGTTGTCAAAGAGTAAACATGTATTATTAAATTTTACTGAATTTTTTAAGAAAAAAGCAATCGGCATTACCATATCCATTTTACCATAAAGCACACAATTCAGTGCTTTTGATATGATTATAGGAAGAAATATGCATTTTAGCTTAGCAGGCTAAATGATTAGCATGCTAATTTTAGGGAATGAATAACGGAATGTATAGTTAGCGATGCTAACTGAAAATATAAGAAAAATAAATATTTGACCATTTGTTGCTTCAGGATCAAAATCATATGTTTCATATTGTCTATGATGTAAAACACCTTAATTGATGATCTTCATGGTTAAGACTACATTAATCATCAAGCGATGTTGGCAGCTTTCCAATCAGGCACCGATAGAATACCCAAAACGAGTTCTTTCAGCCAATGGGATCGCTTTGGGGTCCTGCAGAGGGCCTGAATCTTGCACGACAGCAACGGAGGGGTGAATTTTTCACTGTGTTCAGCTCCGGCGAGAAAAAGTGGAGCAATGCTAGAGGCGATAAATCATTCCCCATCTCTGAGTTTGTGCTTTGTTGTGCTTTTCCCTCTCAGCAGGGCCCATGATAAATAACTGTCCTCAGAGAGAGAAGCATATAAAAACAGGAAAATGAAAGTGATAAAATAAAACAATCCTGGCGTTCCGGCACAACAAGAGGTTTGGCCGAATGCTGGCAGGACGAGATATCGGTCTTCAGCATCGTAGAACAAAGCCAATGGGAAATTCAGCTGGCCTGCAAGTTTATGAGCCATTAAGTGTTTTCATGCAGCTAAAGTAGTGCTGACTCAACCCATATTGGGGGGGACCTGAGCCATCTCATTCATTCATCACTCACCCTCAGGGCTTTCCAGGGCACATTCCAATTAAAAGCCCTTGGCGTAATGCTGGGAATAGCTGTATCGCTCGATCCCCCCTCTATGTTGCACACTCCTCTCTCTCTATCTCCCTTTATCTCCGTGTTTCTAAGAGTGGGAGCGTGAGCATGCTGTCACACTGTACCAAGCTCGCCTCCAGGAGAGTTCCAGCAAGACTAATGTATTCCTGTGCTGTCGCCGACAGATTCGGAGTAAAAATCGCCAATGTTAACGACTGGCTTGTTGCATCTAAATGTATGCCCAGTCACTCTGAAACAAATGAATCAGGGATATCAGCGCCCTGGCCAGATGGTGCATCGTATTTGCGTCCGTATTTGTATTTGCAGTCTTTGCTTGAAGCTTTTTTCCATGGCCTGGCACCAGAGGGTGAGACTGCACACATGACACGCCGGATAAACATTTGCCTTTGGTAGACTGACTTCATAATACACACAGTCTCCATTGGATATGTAAAGCCTGTGTCAGACCCAGACTAAATAGAGGTATGACTAATAGCACTAGGGCTGCACGATTTTTCTGAGATGCAATATGATGAAATACAGGAACATTCACCGGATGACTTGAATAGCTTTGGAAAGAATTAATTATTCTATAATGAGTGGGGTGATTTTGTTGGGGTGTGCAAAATAATTTTTGGTTCTGCTGAACACAAAGGAAGATACTTGGAAGAATGTCAGTAACCAAATAGATCTCGCCCCCCATTTACTACCATAGTAGGAAAAATAAATACTATGGTAGTCAATGGGGGGCAAGATCTGTTTGGTTACTGACATTCTTCCAAATATCTTCCTTTGTGTTCAGCAGAACAAAAAAATTCATACAGGTTTGGAACTACTTGAGGGTAATTAAATAATGACAGAATTTTAATTTTTGGGTGAACTATTCCTTTAAATCACAGTCTGCGCGATTTCACAATTGCGCTAAGCCGTATCGTGGTGTTGATTTTATTTCAATATATCGTGCTGCCCTGAATATCTTTCTCTCTTTAAGGCTGGGATGACGTATATATATGGTGGTCATGAAAAATTACTTTTCCGGTTTTACCTGGCCTTTGCGATTAGCATAACGACACACGGTGTGAGTTATCGCTGGCATCGGCCTGTTTGTTATATGGCAAGTGAAGCGGCCCTGCCGTCAGAGCTTCTGCAGCTGAAACATTCCTATAATGAAGCCATTAAAAATGCTTGGCTGCTGCCAGATGGTTTGTCATTGAGCAGGACAGAGAGGGAAGCCTGCCGCAGTTGAGACCCCAGTGCCGTGGTGGATTGGAGGTTGTTGTTTTGCTACTGTGAAAGCAATGCTAGGGAGATTAACAACAATGTATCAGGGAAACCTGGTGTATCTGGAAGCTACTCTTTGCTCCATTTTCTTCATTAGCTCATTCATATGGGAAAGCAGAGCAATCTGCTTCTGGGCCAGCACGACATCACCAAACGCACATGGGAAACCCAGACACACCAGACAGGCTTTTGTCAATTTTTTTTTTCAGTACATATGGTTTTACTGATTCCTTTATAATTATTGTTTTATTTTACTTATTACTAAAATAACCTACACTTTATGTTTCCGTTTACTTCTGTTCTGCAAGCTCATGCAAAAAAGTTTTGCATTTTGCAGTGTTCCAAAGTTCAAGTTTGATGGACTCTGACCTGCGAATTCATATTACGTGAAGACATGTGACCAACTGAAGATCGATACGCCATGACTTGACCTCTTAGCGGAATTAAAAGTACACAAACTTAGCGTCATTTTACACCGGACTGCTTCACAAACGAGGATCAATTCAACACTGGATTTGCACAAAAGATGGCAGCACATGCTAGTCGATGAGTTGAATCAACTCCACAGCAACTACATAAATTTATCCGCTAACCATTCAGAAACGTCCAGTTTCATTCTAAAAGTTTTAACTTCTTCCTGAGTCTCTCCATCAGTGTCGACTCCGGTTTGAACACCGTCGTCATTTTGGCTGCGTGAGATTCTCCAGCTTTGTTGTTGTTGAGCAACCGAAGCGTGAGCTGTTAAAGCTCCGCCCTCTTCTGGAAAGGGGGCCGGGAGCAGCAGCTCATTTGCATTTAAAGGGACACACACAAAAATGGCGTGTTTTTGCTCACTTCCAAACAGGGGCAAATTTGACAAGCTATGATAAATGATCTGTGGGGTATTTTGAGCTGAAACTTCACAGACACATTCTGGGGACACCAGAGACTTATATTACATTTAGAAAAAGGGGCATAATGAGACCCCTTTTAAGTGCAATAAGCCATGAAAAAATAACTTACACTGACTGAGACACACGCAGCACACACACAGAAAGCTATCAGTCAACATGCGATCACGAATTCAGGTCTTTTTAGTGACTTATTGCACTTGAAGGGTCAGATAGACACAAAATTATGTCAAAAATGCCTGTCATTAAACTGTTGGAAAAGAAATTGAAGGTGTATCAATAATGGGTTTGTGCATGAAGTCAGAAAGTAACTGCACCCTACATATCATCATATTATATCGTTACTATATAATAAAATTATTTCTATTGTGAAAGAAAGAAAGAAGAAAGCTACAAAAGTGTAAAAATCATCCCCTTTCAACATAATAAAGCAAACTCAGGCCTACATTC
This sequence comes from Ctenopharyngodon idella, assembly GCF_019924925.1. Lineage (NCBI taxonomy): Eukaryota > Metazoa > Chordata > Actinopteri > Cypriniformes > Xenocyprididae > Ctenopharyngodon > Ctenopharyngodon idella. The sequence continues at coordinate 4,196,676 of NC_067233.1, forward strand.
ATGCATTAAGTCGAGAAGACAGGCAGAACCGTTGGTTAGGACATGTGTGGTGTATCTCCTGGGATGGCGGGAAATTCGCCCTAATAAATGTCAGTTAAATGTCAACCGTTTGACCAGACTTCACTAGCTATTATCAAGTGAGACCTACTTTGTACCAAACCACTGCACAGCCATTAGCGGCACCATTAGTAATGCTTGAATGGCCCACTGTAAAATGAAAATAATGGAGTGCTGTAACCTGTTAGTAAAAATTCTATTTCATATTTAATTTTCAATCTCAAATCAAGGCTAGTTAGTAAAGTCAGATAAGTAACAGAAAGATTTAAAGTGGTCCATAACAGTGTAAAGGACATCAAGAATGTCTCAAATAGATCCCAAATTTAATATACAAATAAATGGAAGCACACATCAACCTGTAATCCTTCTCACAGCACTCAATGTACCTGTGATGTTTCTCTTCCTTATCTACTGTGCTGAGTTTGCTATGCTGCCTCTTTTTGGACTGAATGCCTGTAGAGACTTTCACTTTTTTTTATTTATCTCCTTTTGAGGCCTAAATCTCCCATTCAGCATTGTATTCCCACATATTTATACATGTAAAGCAAGGTGTAAATCCCACAAATCCAAAGGTCTGTGAACTTCAAATCTCAAGCAATTCCCATTCTGGCACAGAGCAGAAAAATCAGCACTTTTGTACAACTCTGATAGAGGGATTCTGCCGCTATCACACTCTGATATACATTATCCTGGCCTGAGCTTGAGAGAGAAACAGTAATTTCATCTGGATTAGAGGTATATTTAGCACCTTGTACTGAGCTTGTTTGATTGTAGCACTCGGAGACTAAAGCTGTGCTCTATTCCCGTTGTTTCTCACCCGACTGCCAGTATGCAAGGTTAAACAAGGCTGCTTACTCCTAGTAAACGGAGCTGAACTAAGGTGTCTACAGCAGAGATCTTCTCTTTATGTCAGATCTGCACTGACCTTTTGACTTGTGAGCATTCCAGTGAAGCGTGCCGATTGAACGACGACTGCGGGAAAGAAAGTGAGTCCAGGATCAGCCGAGCGCTGCTACAGTGGATGGAAATAATAAAGCAATGGAAACTAGAGCAAATGGTTCAGGGCTGCGTTTCCCAAAAGCATTGTGAGCTAAGTTGACCGTATAGAGACCGTTGGTGGCAATGTTCTACTTAGGCTTACGATGCTTTTGGGAAACACAGCCCAGGTATTCTGGGAGTACTTAACCTTCACTTAATTTGGCCCTTCATCCAGTGGCGGATTTAGGCAGGGGCAACATCAGCAACCACCCAGGACAGCATCTTGCTGGGGGGCGACATGTGGGCACCTGCGCATGGAAAAACCTGAAATGCACAATCAGGTTTTTACCACTCATTTGCATGCCATGTTAATGATACCAATTAACCTGGTCGGGAGGGACTCTAAGTGTACGTCCGGAGAAGAAATCTCACTCAAAAGTACGAGAAAAAGGGGCAGGGGTTGGTTGAGAAGTTCTAAATGAACGCAAATTGAAATTATGGTAAGAAAAAAGGTCTAAGACACCAGTAGCCCAATTTAGGAAAAAAAGAGGAAAAAGGAACAGGAGAAACATGCAAAAGATAAAGGCATGTATGCAGCTATCACTTATCCCGTTATAATATTAGGCAAATAATGAAATAGGCTAATATCACTTATGCTATGTTGCTTGCTATGCTATTACACATTGGGCAACAATATTTCTTTTTCTGTCCATCTAGCTTACATAACCAGACAGTAAAATGTGATTTTGTAACATAAACAAACATAATATTGCTCACTTTATTAATGTTTTTACTGTAAAGCTGTGCCATTTTGGGGGATTTATGGCATTTTTTAAATGATTTATTTGCCCCAATTTGTAATAATTTAAATATATACATTCGTATACATTTTCAGTTTCATTCATGGTAATAACATGAACAATTTGCCTTGGTTTAGTGGACGATTGCTGCCATCTACTAGAAAACAAACACTTTTAAAATTAAAATAACATGAATTTGTAACTATAGCCACTAGATGGCTGCAGAGGATTACTCAATGGTTTTTCATTTAGGCCTAGATTTATGTTTAGACATTAACATAGATCAAATCATTGTTATAACTATAAAAATGGCTCAAAGTTAAGCATTTTTTGGAACTAAAGTATATACAGTATTTTTTGCAATTGTCACAATATTACAGTCAAACCTGAACATGCTGTTTGCCACTTCGCATTGTGTTTGTCCATTAGGGTCATTGCCTGTATTAAAAGAAGATCAAATTTTGAGGTCATTTTTAAAATGTTGCGTCATCTAAAACTTGTTCATGATTTCCTTTTTTGTTGAAGGTATTTAAATCAAATTTTTCAGTAACAGCTAAGGGATTTTCTTTAGGTTTATTTGGGCTAAAACCCACTTACCAAGGCTGCATTTACAGTATTTGATTTCAAGAATACAGTAAAAAAAAATTAAAATACCCATTTTCTATTTGAATATATTTTAAAATGTAATTTATTCCACTGATCAAAGCTGAATTTTCAGCGTCAGTACTCCAGTCTTCAGTGTCACATGATCCTTCAGATATCATTCTAATATGCTGATTTGCTTCTTAATATTTTTGTGGAAACCATGATACATTCACTTTGATTGAGCAACAAAATGTATGTTAAATCGATCAATGTAATCAATAAAAAGAAATATATTTTTTGATTCTCATACACTCTAGGACCAGAAATAGGCACATTTACATTAAGGGGTCCCATCATATCATATAATTTGTCTTATATGTGCACTTATTAACGCTGCCAGTACAAAAACACTCCATTCTAAGAACAAATCAATTAAGTTGCCATTTATAATTCTCGATTATTTCTGTAAGAAAAAAAAAACGTGTTGGAAATCTTAAGAATGCTGCATAAGTGTGTATCTGGCAAATGCTCTTAAAACATGGATTAAAATGGGATTTCTTTCAATTTCAAATTGAGAAATCGTCTTAGTAGCCCAGAGTCATAATGAGAGACGTTCTTCAAGTCAAATACGACCTACAAAGTGACAGCACCGTGGTCTAGATGTCCTATACACTGGAATGACAGCTACCGAATGAAGCTGCCACTGAAACCTCACACTTATGTCAGGACAAATTAAAAATGTGTGCCGGCTTAGCTCTTTTCCTGGAGCCCATACGGAAGCATTACACAGAAGCATTGTGCAGCTGAAGGTTTCATAACCTAAAGTGCATGTGTATATATATATATAAAAATGACGAAAAGAGAGGGAAGAAAAAGAGATGGGACAGTGAGGGAGGGAGGGAGATGGGGCAGCACGGCGACTGAATTAGCAACTTACTCCAGGCACATTGTCAAAACTGCTGCATGAGGACATGACCTCCATCGCTACCAGAATGTGTAGCTGCCATGCTGGGTGGAGAGGGTAATTCCTCATGCACTACCTGAGTATGGAGCACATATGCCACATGAAATCCAGAGCCTTTTCCCCTTGAGACGTCTTGAATGTATATAATTACACCCAGAGCTGAGCTCTGGCCAGTATCTATTGTGCATGGCCAGTGCGGTGCTGCATCTGAGCCAGCAATCCCTGCTGTAGATATGCCTTTAAAATGCACATGCAGTGAATAACAAGCCTGGCTTTTGACAGAATGATTAATTACCTGCAAAGGTGCTGCAAAATCTTGCCATCGATAGAATGATTAATAAGCAGCGGCGTTCTGATTCTGGCGGAAATGTATGAATTTAGAAGCTCAATCTCGAAGCTAAATGTACATCTTCCTGTTTTGAGTGTAGCTGTGTTTGGGGTTTATGATTGTGTGTGGGGTGTTTATGTGAGTGATGGACGGAGAGAGAGAGAGCAAAGGTGCAGGTGTGTACAGGGAGCAGAGCATGATTGTGCTGTGGAGGAATGTGGTGGGAAGAGTGAAAGAGCGCTAAATGAGACCACAGAGAGTTCAGAAAAAGACCGGGTGTAAAAGCTCTCCTTACATGGAACACCACCATGAAGAGTTTAAAGCTGGATCAACAACAGGATAAATGGTGGTTTTTTATGGGCAAATTCTACACGTTTTATATCTGCGTCCTTGAAGGGTTGATCTGAACGAAAATGAGCTGAATTGCTTTATGAAGAGCCCCATGGTGATTTAGGCCTAATAAAGACATTACCTTGGATTTTTTAAGTTATATTTATGGCATTTATGCCTTTGTTATGAAGCAGTGACAGAAAAGGAGAGGGGAATGGAAACTAAGGCCTTCTTGCATTATATGTCTACCTTACCTGGGATTTTAAAACAAAGAAAAAAACAAAACCTCAGTTGCTCTCATGCACTCAAGGAATATCTCTGGATAATATACTTTAAAGGGTTAGTTCACCCAAAAATAAAAATTCTGTCATTAATTACTCACCTTCATGTCGTTCCACACCCGTAAGACCTTCGTTCATCTTCAGAACACTTCAGAAGTTAAGATCCTTTTGATAAAATCCGATGGCTCAGTGAGGCCTCCATTGACAGCAAGATAATTAACACTTTCAGATGCCCAGAAAGCTACTAAAGACATTTAAAACAGTTAATGTGACTGCAGTGGTTCAACCTTAATGTTATGAAGCGACGAGAATACTTTTTGTGCACCAAAAAAACAAAATAAGACTTTATTCAACAATATCTAGTGATGGGCAATTTCAAAACACTGCTTCATGAAGCTTCAAAGCCTTACGAATCTTTTGTTTCGAATCAGTGGTTCGGAGCGTGTATCAAGTCATGCCCCCCAGTGGTGAACCATTGACATTTCGAAACACTTATGACGTAACGAAGCCTTGTTTACTGAAATTACGTGACTTCGGCAGTTTGATACACGCTCCAAACCACTGATGCGAATCAAAAGATTCATAAAGCTTCGAAGCTTCATGAAGCAGTGTTTTGAAATCGCTAGATATTGTTGAATAAAGTCTTATTTTGTTTTTCTGGTGCACAAAAAGTATTCTCGTCGCTTCATAACATTAAGGTTGAATCTGTAGTCAAATGAACTGTTTTAAATATGTTTTTAGTAGCTTTCTGGGCACTGAAAGTGTTAATTATCTTGCTGTCAATGGAAGCCTCACTGAGCCATCAGATTTTAACAAAAATATCTTAATTTGTGTTCTGAAGATGAACGAAGGTCTTACGGGTGTGGAACAACATGAGTAATTAATGACAGGATTTTTTTTATTTTTGGGTGAACTAACCCTTTAAACCCTTTAGTTTTGACCCAAAAACGCTTAATGTGTACAGCCAAACATGTAACCTTTCAAAGTATACTCCATTTGATAGCATGCGCAAACACAGATGCTCAACACATGCACACTAGAAAGGTTCATCCTTATTCAGTGTCTGTGTTATTTCTCTTCAGAAGTAATAAAAATGTCTCTATACTGTATCTCTTAACCCCCTCGCACAAGCACTCATCAAATCTGTTGCTGTTTCCAGTAGTTTGCTGTTTTTGTTCTGCCTCTTACTAAATGCCAAATTGAGAGAAACTGGCAAATATGCAATATTTTCTCAAAATAAACATTTTCTCTCATCAAAATAAAAATTCTCACATCTCTAGAATTTTAGGAGAGCAAGAATAAACACCTGAACAATATTAATCTCTCGCTGTCCCTGATTTATGAATATTTTGATTATTACTTTACATTGATTATTGCTTTTCCATGCCATAGAATTGTTTTCCACCTTTCATTCTATTTAGATATAACCAAGCTCTAATGGCAGCCCAATCCCAATTTACTTTATTGATTTAAAAAGGTTTTAGCCACCCATTTGAAGTCAGCACTAAAGCAGGTTAATTTGCATACTAATTAAAGTCCTTAATCAGACATTTCGGAAAAGATGGAGAATTCTCAATGCTGATCATTTTTGCACCCTCAGGTTTCTAACCGCCAATAAATTGCTGTGCATTTACTCACTGTTTACACATCGTAGAGAGCTGTTAGCTTGAGCGAGGTCCACTCTTATGACAAATACACATGATGAATTTGATTATGCCACATCTAACTGAAAAACAAGTGAGTTACACAGTCCCAGGTGGCAGTCTAATTAAGTTATCAGGCACCTTTAGGGCATGTGGTCTGATTCGGAGCCAACAGATGCATCTAGTCCAAATGACGACTGTTTGTTGCTTTCTTGGACCTAAACAGGCTGCCAGTCAACTTGTGATGAAAACTGAATGGCATTATGCCTTATATCAGCTGTATTGTATGCATTTAAAGATTATTAATGCAGTGATGGTTGGAACATTTTCTAACTCTAATTAAACAGCTCGGCACCATATGTCTGTGAAGTAGCAGTTATGTTAATGCATGTTTGAGATCGGCTACTTTTGAATAGTTAAAGCAGTGGATTATAACAATCAATCATGAAAGAAGTTTTCATATATTCAGCCTTATATGTAGGGCTGGGGAAAATGATCCCTTTTCTGATTAATCACGATCTTTGTTTGATTCTGAAGCAATTCTTAAAATCCATGGATTGATCTTTCACTCTCACCATTTTAAGTGGCAATTTTCAGGGCTTCCCATTCTGCAAATGTCACTGTTTTCTGCATGCACATTGCATGCAATTTTTAAATTGAATATGTTCATAATGTACCATGGTAAAACTTCCCTGTATCTATGTTTCCTGCACCAGTTTTCAGCAGTGGTGCTCCGCCATCTTGTTATTGAGTCGCAATCAACAGGAGTATGATTCACAAACAAATGCCAGTTCTTTATAATTAATCAGAAACATAGCCACAACCAGGTTGCAGAATCAAATCAGATCAAATGGAGTCGAAATGAGAGCATGTGAATCTTTTTATTGATTTGCAATCATACAATAGGACTGGAGTTGTTTAATTCTCAAACAAATGACTCTTGACTGATTCTTTATAGTGAATCAGATGTTAGTGAATTTGGATTCAGTTAAACTAGGAAACTCATCCAGGTAGTTAATGTTAAAATCATCCATTAAATGGACATGTTTTGTTGCAGATGTTTGGCCACTCATAGCTACTAGTTGCTGAATGAGTTTTTAGGTTTCATTTTTTGCAGAAAAATCTTTTACCTGACATAGTCAACATATATCCAGTGAAATTCCGATTTACAGTATCCAGGTAAACAAGATGAAATTACTAACATGAATTACAGTATTGACCAATGTAACATGTAACTTTATTGACACCTATTTGTTTTAATCTAAACTTTGAGCAACATTGACTGTTTATGTTACATATCTGCTCTGAGACACAAGGTTGATGATCCAAATGCAGCATTTATTAGGGTAATCCAGAATCGTAAGTTCATATAACAAACGCATGGTCAAAGACACAGGTAAACAATCCAAATAGACAACAAACAGTAAAGCACAGGCAGAGACAAGGTAATCCAAATAACCAGGCAAAAGAGTCAAAACCAGAAGAGCGCTCAGAAATGCAGTGTGACACATACAAGACTTCGCAAAGAATGAGTGCAAATACAGGGCTTTTATAGGCAGAGTTTAACCATTTAATGAGACCAGAAAGTGATCAAACCATAATGAATCCAGGCAATGGGTTATGGAAATTAAAGTTCAAGATAGGAAAGCAAGGAAGTCAGAAGGAGTGCCCTCTGGTGGCTATCATCGGCACTCCAGCTGACAGGCGTGACAGGTTGTTAACCTAAGTAGTGTCCATGGACTGTACGCTTTGTGAATTATTTAACTGGGCTTCACTCCATGAACACATTTACCATAGTGCTCCATATAAGTCCTACTCTATTATTTTGGAAATCCCAGCTTTAGATGCCAGCATGCGATTGAAAAACAACAAGCAAGCCGAGAGTGAAGGTCAAGCAGTACCTGCAAAACCCCTGACAGACATCCATGGAATCCGTCTCTGAAGTAAATAATTCTAAATGCTGTTTTGTCTGTTTGTCTTGAGGCTTCATATGTTTTCATGCTCACACTGTGTCCTTAGACAGGCACTCCCTCACTTCAGCAAACAGACTGTCCATGAACATCTGCTGTATTATGTTCAGACAGCCTTAAACTGGCAATGAAATGTTCAAAGCGTGACCAAAGAGTGGAACACACTCATGCTTGAAACAGTTCTGAAATGAGCAAACAATCTTCATATATCAGAACTACAGGCGGGGAGATTAAAGTTGTGTTTTACCTAAACGTAGCCCACGGTCTCCTGTTTCTGAGAGGCTTGCTTGATCAGTATTCAAGAAATATATTCATTGGTAACTACAGGTTTCAAAGCCTCAGAAACAAAAGAGCAGCTCTTACAAAGGTTGACTTTTCCAGGGGCTGCTCTTTGTTCCCAAACAAGATCCAAATAGAAAAAGTGAAAGCAATTTTTGATTCTCTTTCTTTAAAAAAAAAAAAAGACCTTGGTAAGCTTGTTTTATTCCAAAAACCAAACCAAAAAAAGTTAGAAAAGAAGGACAACCCTAAAGTGCTTACTTGCTTTGCTTTGCTTTAAAAAATTAAATATCACTGCTTCACAGAATTTTCTATAATTTACCAGATGAACTCAAAATGAGTTGTCACTTTGCATGCACCGTCTGCGTTGTTTAAGCACCCTGTTCACTAAAGGAATTATGCAAATAAAGTATCAGTGCAAATATGCCTGACAAAAAAAAAAAAAAAAAAAAAAATCAAAATCTCTATTGAATGCACGCATTTTGCATGCCACAATTCCCCAGATTGCAAACTGGTTCTTAGTGTTCAGTAGTGTAGGATGCAGCAGACTAAACATACGCAAAGGACTTTTTTAAATAAAATTCTGTTTACTGGCAGACCAGCAAGTGCAAAACATTTATTCTTTTCAGCGCAAATTTTGGGGTCATTGTGATTTTGCCAAGTAAAGCCCAAAGTATTCTTCACTTTTTACACATATGCAAGGGTCAGCGTATGCGTGACGCACATACTGTACGTGCACCGCCAGATTTTTGTAATTGCGCACACTTTGTACGCACAGGTTGCTTTTTTTTTTTTTTTGTTGCAGTAATTAGTTTATCCACAAGGTGGCAACCGTGCCCTGGGGGCGCCGATTCACAAGATAGTCAAAGAAAAACTGCATAAACAGAACAGACCGGAACACATGCAAGCTACAGCGACGACGGAGACCTACATAGACAAGAGATTGTGTGAAGAGGTTAGAAAGTACCCTCATTTGTACAACTTTAGCATGAAAGAATACAAAGATGTTTACATGGGTTGTAACTCATGGCGAGAGATTGCTTAAAACTGCGTATGCGTCAAATGAAGTATACTTTCCAAGGCTGTGCATTCGACTGTGCGTACACACACACAAAAAAAAGTATACTCAGGGCTTAAGACATGTTTGTTGATTAACATACTATGTTGATCTTAGAACAACATTCCTGTCTGAAAATTGAGTCATAACCCTCTCCTTACCCTTAAAGGGGTGGTTGATTATGATTTCACTTTTTTAACTTTAGTTAGTGTGTAATGTTGCTGTTTGAGCACAAACAACAAAGAACAAAAATCTGCAAAGTTACGACGCTCAAAGTTCAATGCAATGGGAGATATTTTTTTAAAGAATTCTCTGTTTAAGGACTACAACAAACGGCTGGTAGGGACTACAACAAGCTTCTTCCCTGGTTGGTGACATCACTAACCCTAAAATTTGCCCCCGAGAACACGCAACAAAGGGGGCGAGGCCATGTTGGGCTGCTTTATAGAAGAGGAAGAGTTGTTGTAGTAGAGTGTTGTTACCATGCCGTCATTTATGCCGGACTGCTTCACAAACGAGGGTCAATTCAACACTGGATTTGCACAAAAGATCAACATGATGCTAGTGGATGAGTTGAATCAACTCCACAGCAACTACATAAATTTATCCACTAACCATTCAGAAACATCCAGTTTCATTCTAAAAGTTATAACTTCTTCCTGAGTCTCTCCATCAGTGTCGACTCCGGTTTGAACAATGTAAGGCTGAACACCGTTACTGACAATCCTCATTTTGGCTGCGTGAGATTCTCCAGCTTTGTTGTTGTTGAGCAACCGAAGAGCGAGCTGTTAAAGCTCCACCCTCTTCTGGAAAGGGGGCCGGGAGCAGAAAAAATGCACAAAAACGGCATGTTTTTTACTACAGCAATAAATCCAGACCAACCTGCAATATTTGTGGGATGTTTTATCTAGGTTTGAAATCTGTTTAAGACATTTAAAAAAATGCAGTGAAAATATTTTTCACATTGTAAAATAATTTGCATGCTGTGAAAAGGTTGTGATAATGTTTTTGCCCAAGTCACGTAATACCACAAACATCTGGCTTGCTTTAACATCATAAATATGTATTTTCACAATTTTACAGAAACGTTGTATCCCCTTAGTCTTGGGCAAAAGTAGTCTTGAAGAAAGAATGGGTGAGCTGAATGTGGCCGACTCAGGCAGTATTTCCAGAATGCGCATTTGGGGAATAGGGAACACGCTGACAGATTGACATTAAGTAAAAAAGTTTTCAAATGAAGTATATTCGTGCAGCAGCATGTTCAGCAGAGAATCTGATGGCAATAAACCTGAATGGAGGCAAGAGCCTGTGACAGTCACAGCACATAGAATGTAAATTTAGCTGCAGTACAGACCTACATAGATTGAATGCAGCAGTGCAGCGATCGGGGCGGGCGGGGGATGAGGGCGGGGGGCAGTTCCCTCTCCAATATGTCCTCAGACCTTTATTTACAACATCTCTGTAGTTAGCGCTGAGAATTTGCCGTCTCTCACTCCGACAGCCTTGGCCACAAAACTAATGTGAGCGAAGATGTTGAATAATTTGGAGTGAGTCCTTGGTATCGATAACAGGGTCACCAGAAAAGCTGTTCCGTGAATTGCATTAATCTTGGCCTGCCGTATACCACAATTCATCATGATGTGAGGCAGGATATGGCTTGCAACTGAAGCCTGTCCCAGACCAAATGAAGTCATAAAATACACACCTTGGTGTTGAGGAAGCACCCTCCCTTTTTTTCTTCCTGGAAGCACTGTCTTGTGAGGAAATGTGTTCTTTCCTCCCCCATTCTTTCTTCCTCCGTTGTTAATAGAGCACATCGAGACTAATCAGCATGGTTTTTATGAGTTCATGATGTGGTCATACATCCAGAAATGTAACATCATAAAAGATACATGGGAGAATTTGCTAGAAACAACTAGCGTTTTGTGTGTGTGTGTTGTTTTAACCCCCAATTCGCAAAAGGAATTATGCAAATCAGGCAAACACACATGCAAAATTAGTCCTGAATGTAATTTGAACAGTGTAATTCTCCATCTTGTGGGTCTGTTCTGAGTGCTACTGTAGGAGGTGAAGAATGCAGTAGACTAACATGATCTGCCTTACTTTAGGACTGCACCAGTGCAATCCAGACACCTGAATCAGCTATTTGAAATGCCAAAAGTGCGTGTGAATACACAGTGCATCTGTATGTATGCCAGTTACTGCACTTTTCTCCATCATTTGGTGAATTTCTTTTAAATGAAATTCTGTTTCATTCTGATCTGATATTAAGATTTTCCAGTCTGTGCGTTGTTGTGCCAGTAGGTGGAGACAACTGATTACTTGCATCCCAATTTGCATACTTATGCACTACTCTATGCTGTTTTGTAATACCTATAAATAGTGTGAGTAGTGTGTTCGCACTGAAAGTTTCTTTTCCAAAAAGAAAAGGTGCACTTTAAATTCCTGGATGATGTACACAATGTAGGATTAGTTCACTTCAGAATTCAAATTTCCTGATAATTTACTCATTATGTCATCCAAGATGTTTATGTCTTTCTTTCTTTGGTCGAAAAGAAATTATGGTTTTTGAGGAAAACATTCCAGGATTTTTCTCCTTATAGTGGACTTCAACAGCTACCAACGGGTTGAAGGTCCAAATGTCAGTTTCAGTGCAGCTTCAAAGAGCTCTACACGATCCTTGACGAGGAATAAGGGTCTTATCTAGTGAAACGATCGGTCATTTTCTAAAAAAAAAAAAAATGTATATACTTTTTAACCACAAATGCTCGTCTTGCACTAGCTCTGCGATGCGCCACACATTATGTGATCACGTTGGAAAGGTCACGCGTGTGGTAGGGCAAAAACCTCCTTCTCATTTTCTCCTCCAAATTCAAAATCGTCAGACATCATCGTTCGACCTTTTTTTGTAATAGGCCGTTTGACTTAGTCTTTGCATGTTCGCTTTCTAGACACTAGATCGGTACTTCCGCCTATGTCACGCGTGACCTTTCCAACATGATTGCGTAATGTGTGGTGCATCGCAGAGCAGTGCAAGATGAGCATTTGTGGTTGAAAAGTATTTCAAATTTTTATTTTTTATTTTTAAAATGACCGATCGTTTCTCTAGATAAGACCCTTATTCCTCGTCTGGGATCGTGTAGAGCTCTTTGAAGCTGCACTGAAACTGACATTTGGACCTTCAACCCGTTGAAGTCCACTATATGGAGAAAAATCTGGAATGTTTTCCTTGAAAACCTTCATTTCTTTTCGACTGAAGAGAGAACGACATAAACATCTTGGATGACATGGGGGTGAGCAAATGATCAGGACATTTTAATTCTGAAGTGAACTAATCCTTTAATTTACTCTTCATGCACTCAACTGTCGCAGCTTTAATTACGTATCGCAGGGGGAGGGGCATCAGACTCTGACGCTGGATGACAAATTATCCTTATAAAATTCATACACTACACGGTTGAGTACATAGTGCAAAAGTACATAATGTTTAAGTGCACAGTGTTTAGTGCATCCTTTGGGACACAACTATGTCTTTTATAAGTGAATCATTGAATCAAATAATTCATTCAAAAACACACATCCATTCAGAAACTAAACAAGTGGGGGCGTGTTCGTGTAAACTAGGAGTCTATTTGGTTCATACAACATACAACATGTAGACTAGGAGTCCAGTCTCACTATGCTGCAGCCTTCCAATCGAGAAGCACCCAAGTGACATTTTGAGAGAGTCATTGAATCATTCGCTCAGTCGTTTGTTTGTTTTTTCAAAAATACTGATTCTTTCATGAATGTCTTGTTGATCATTGGAGAATCTTAGCCTAATGTCGCTTGGATTAATGCAAATAACATAATCTTCAAACCTAAACATTCTGAATATATTACTTATAATTTATATTTATTATTTATACAACTTCATACTCTTCGGTCCTGTTCACTGCCATTATAAAGCTTGGATGCGTCAGGATATTTATTAATATAACTCAGATTGTGTTCATTATAAAGAAGAAAGTCATGTACACCATGACTTGAGGGTGAGTAAATTATAGGGTAATTTTCATTTACCTTAATCCTTTAAGACACATGTGTTTTGCACTAAAATATCCTATGCTGAAGTGGTGCAATGTTTCACCTCACTTTTTTTTTTGGGGTGAAATTCTCAGTAAAATTTTTATTTGCCACTAAGTTAATCATGGGAAATGTTTTAAAGGGAATCCTCCACTAAACTAACTAGGACATCATCTTTCTAATGCAGGATTAGTCATCATGACTAAATGCCTTTGAGTATTATAGCTCTGACATATCGGAGGATACCGTTGATTCCGTCTGAATGAGTAACACAGTCACAAACTCACTTTGAATCCCAGATTCGCCTTCCTACGTCTGACCGTCCACATGCACCTCGTGACCACAAGACATGCAGAATTTTTAATCAAGAGGCAGCTTGTGTTGCAGGCAGTGAAAATCCATCATTCTCAAACTGCTATTGATGTGAATGTCAAGACCAGTGAGAGACCATCACAGAGAGCAGAACTGCAGAACGCACAACAAAGCACTCAGTGTAATTAGCAGCGGGGCCCTTGCCTCCATCCTATGAAATCACGCTGATGAAACCAGGAGTGACGGTGCAGTGATTCTGAAGCACGACAGAGCTGCAATTCGCTTCATGTTGTAATGTTGTTATGCAGGGCCGAAAACTGATCAAACACAAGCTGCGTTACAGTCTCAACAAGGAACTTCTTCGAAATCTTTACTGTTTGGCCGTTTAGGCTGTTGTTGTTTTTTTCCACTGCATTTAATTTCGCTATTCTTTTATATCGACAGCTCAATAGATCTTAGAGTAGATGCCATTTGTAATTTCATATGAATGAAAACAATTGGTTCAATAGGTCGTATTGTTGTGGCAAATTTAACCCTATAAAGCTGTATCATATTTGATATGCAAATGTCTAAAGCCTCCAAATTATCAACATCATCAAAACTGATGAAAAAAACACAATCTACTGCATGCCTTCTGTCATCTGATTTATAGGTTTTACTTTTTTAGTAAGTAAAAGTCTTTTTAGTGTATAATTCTAAAAATGGCCTCTTTCAGGACATTTTTCTCTGAAATATAAGAATAATTTTTCAATGCAAAGGGAGATATTTTCTTTTACAGAAATCACTGTTTAAGGACTACAACAAATGGCTGGTAGGGACTACAACAAGCTTCTTCCAGGGTTGGTGACATCACAAAACCCTAAAATTTACATAAACCCCACCCCCGAGAACACACAACAAACTGATAAGGCCATGTTGGGCTGCTTTAGAGAAGAGGAAGAGTTGTTGTAGTAGAGTGTTGTTGCCATGCCGTCATTTTACACCGGACTGCTTCACAAATGAGGGTCAATTCAATGCTGGATTTGCACAAAAGATTAACATGACGGCACATGCTAGTGGATGAGTTAAATCAACTCCACAGCAACTACATACATTTATCCACTAACCATTCAGAAACGTCCAGTTTCATTCTAAAAGTTTTAACTTCTTCCTGAGTCTCTCCATCAGTGTCGTCTCCGGTTTGAACAATGTAAGGCTGAACACCGTTACTGACAATCCTCATTTTGGCTGCATGAGATTCTCCAGCTTTGTTGTTGTTGAGCAACCGAAGCGTGAGCTGTTCAAGCTCCGCCCTCTTCTGGAAAGTGGGCCGGGAGCAGCAGCTCATTTTCATTTAAAGGGACACACACAAAAACGGCGTGTTTTTGCTCACACCCAAATAGGGGCAAATTTGACAAGCTATAATAAATGATCTGTGGGGTATTTTGAGCTGAAACTTTACAGACACATTCTGGGGATACCAGAGACTTACAGTTTATTACATCTTATAAAAGGGGCATTATAGGTCCCCTTTAAATAAAGATTTACACTCTATCAGAATTTCATCTTTCTTTTTAGCCATATAAATATCAGCAACTGCACCAAATTGCATATTTTTGCTTAGTTTGGGCTGCTGAACTGAGGTGTTTTTTTCCTCCTCGAGTATGAGCTCCATATTCTCACTATATGAGTCATAAAAGCCTTATGTTTCAATATTAAACAAAAACACATTTGTACATTTTTAGATGTTTTTTTTTCTTTAGATTTTGTTTAAAGGTTCAGTAAACGGTTACATTTTTTTTTTTTAATAGACCTTTTCTGACTATTATTTCATATCATGCTTTACATGGTTAAAGCCATGAACAGGGTTAAAATTAGTAATTTAAAGTTTAACATGAGAAATTAACTCACATTGCTGGCAATTTCAAAATATAACTCCACAATTGTAAGAGATAATTTTGAGAAAACAAAGTTTAATTGCCAGATTTAGTCACATTGCAAGATATATTGTCAAAAGTCACAATTACCTTTTTGTTTCATAAAGGCTTCAGAATGATGTACTGTACCACTAAATCGAAATGTACACCACAGGCAAGAATTATAAACCAAACTCTCATTTCTCTATGTTAAATAATCCATCACCTAGTTTGTGATGTGTAATTCTAGCTGTGATGGAAATACAACTATCTGTCTGAAGTGTTGGCATTCATCACTAATATGAAGCATTGCCTGCAGAATTATTACTATTGCTAATAGCACTAATATTAAAAATAAACATAAAACTCATCTAAAAAGAGACTACTATTATGACATTGAAGTATTCAGTTACACAGGAGTGTAGAAACTATATGAAAAGTGCGAAGGCATATGAAGTTTGCTTTCTGTCAACATCTCAGAGCGCAGACTGTTCAAGGTGCAGCTTGGGTCAAGAATATTAATTACATCATGTGACACTCACCTGAACTGATTTCCTGAAAGGTGAATGTTGGTACAAGCTTTTATCACTTGTGCTTTTAATCAGCCGACTGCCAAAGCAACCGGTTGGCAAAGTCTACTGCTTAGCTTTTAAAGTCGTCATTTTATGTGCCCTGCTGCCATTTATTGTCCTTTACACTGCGGCCAAGCAAAATAAGCTTTTTAAAATGATTATCTCCTGAAAAGTGAGAGGGAAAGTGAGAGTTTTATAATTGGAATGTCATTCATATCACTCACTATTAAAGCAGCTTCAAGTCAAACTTCAGCTGTCATACGAAACTCGCCGCTAATCACTTCTTCATATATGCATTTCATTAACAGCTCAAGTAATGAGTCTTAGACTGTGTTTGCACAGAAGACTCTACATGTATCCTGCCATGTGACTCATCAAGTGCTGTGTGATGATTCCGACTTGATTTTGTGGGGCACGGCTCCGGCTTTTGTTCATTCCGACTTCCTGCTTGCTGCATCTGCGTGTAATGCCCTCTGGGAATACAGCTGGGCTGTAGCCTACATGAAGAGCAGCAAGAAAATATTAAAAACGTCTGGCTAGTTGCATTCTTCTTCATTTTTGGAGCCAATTGCAATTTTGTTTTTATTCCCGTTCTATTTATACTAATTGCATAAGCACCAATCATGCACAACATGTAATCGGTGCGCTTTCATAAACAGCACTCGGTAGGTAAATGAGGGGATCCTCATCTAAGCAATCAGCACCTTCACGCATTTGTTTCTTGTGTATGAGACACCTGGGATATCGAACGCAATTGGTGAGCTGCAAATTCTTTCTCCACAGGAAGATGTGGACAAGACAGTCGATGATTCAGTGGAGTTGTCTCAGCTCCCCGGATCCCCTGGCTGGCTGACTCTCCTCTCTCGGGCAAGTCAGATCTGTTTGATAGCATTTAGCGGGACAAGCAGATGTCAACTGCTGCTGACCTTGCCAATTATTACCCCAACAGAAAGCTAATGACAGCATTTCTATTCACTCCTGCTGGGGAACCTGAAAGCTGCCATTATGTTCCTTTAATCTATTCAGAAATTTGCATGTATTCTAATGTCTTGAAAACCTGATAAAAGAAGGCCGTATTCATTACACGAATGACTCGGTTTCGGACGGGTTTTTAAGACTGACAGCTGGATTATGCAAACTGTCTTTCTTTGAAGCATCTAGGCAGACTGGTTTCAACAGCCTCTTTGGCATTGGTCAGCACAGGGGCGTTTGCTGATCAATGATGTTAATGCAGAAGATGCACAATGCTCGATCTCAGCAGACGGCCAGGTTCATTGATCGGGAGATTGTTCACATGCTCGCTGTCTTGAATCACTGAATCTCTCAGCGTAGAGAGAGCTATTAAGAGACCATGAAATCAAAACTGGACTTTTCTGGCTTTTAGTCCATGTCAGCTTTGAGATTATCTGTATGCTGGTCGCTGTATGGACAAACATCTTTTGTTGATCCTGGAACAACATTCCTGTCCAAAAACATAGTCCATCTTAGGGAAATTATAGGTGAATAAGAATGGTGTAGAAGCACCTAACCCTGGTTGTAAGCCTAAATTTGGCATAAACTTGACTCTCAAATCTGATTTGTTGATTGGAATGTTGTTCCAGGATCAACAAGGGAGTAGAAAACATTCTCCATCAAATGCTGGGCTTTCAATCAAACTCCGTTGTGCAAATGTATCAGTGATTTGGTAGAAGCAGCCAAATGAGGCAGATGCCAATATGGACATTTTGCATGACTGCCTTTATCCTTTAAGACCATGAACAAAGCTAAAACACAAAAGAAAATACAGGCTAAACTAGATTAAATATGGGTTCACTTGCAGTGAAGATAAACATGATTTGTGCCAACCAAAAATGTTTTGTGCAGTGAATTATTGACTGCTGAGAGCATGAAACAATCACGTCAAGACATTTACAATAGAAACTTAAAATGTGAAATGGAACACTTTAAGTGTTTTTTGTTTTTATTTTGTAGAGTAATCAATTTTTATACTGATTTAAGTCACCACATTTCAGATTGATAAAATATGGGTCCTGAAGCAAGAGCAGTTGAGAACCAGTGCTAGTATACCTTCTCTTTAAAAAAACATCTTCCATAAATTAACATTTAGGAATGTTTATGTCTTTCTTTCTTCAGTCGAAAAGAAATTAAGGTTTTTGAGGAAAACATTCTAGGATTTTTCTAAATATAGTGGACTTCAACGGCTACCAACAGGTCCAAATGTCAGTTTCAGTGCAGCTTCAAAGGGCTCTACATGAGGAATAAGGGTCTTATCTAGCGAAACGATTGGTCAATGTCTAAAAAAAATAAACATTTATATACTTTTTAACCACAAATGCTCATCTTGCACTACCTCTACGATGCGCCAAGCATTACGTAATCACGTTGGAAAGGTCAGGCGTGACGTAGGAGGAAGAACCGAGCAAGTGTTTACAAAGTGAACGCACAAAGACTAAGTCAAACGGCCTTTACACAAAAAAAAAAAAAAGGTGAAACAATAATGTTGGATGATTTTGAAGTTGGAGGAGCAAATGAGATGGAGTTTTTTGCCCTACCCCGATACTTCTGCCTATGTCATAACGTGATTTTGCAGGAATTATAATCAGGCGGTAAAAATACTAGCCATTAAAAGTCTGTTGAACCAATGGGATCACTCGGGGTCCTAAAGGAGACCCGATTCCTGTGGGGACTTGATTTCTCACCACACCGGACGTGCCTTGATGCCTTCCTACCTTAGCATGCGTCCTTTGAAGGCAGCATTTTTCAGCTTTCGGACGCAGCCAAGGAATTTTGTAAGAGAAACACAAAACTCTAGTTTAAGTGAGTACAAAAACATTTATCGCTCATAACTTCTGAAGAGAAATAGCTCAGACACTGACCAAGGATTAAACTTTCTAGTGTGCATGTGTCACAAACTAAAGGTTACGTGTTTGGCTGAATGCATACGCTAAGTGTTTGCGTCAAAACTGAAGTATAATTTGGGCTTTAGCGTGGCCCTGTTAGCCCCTGTTGGTAGATACTGTAACTACAATATCTGATCCCACAAAGCATCTTTCTCCATTGACAGCTATTTAAAAGTAGCTCTGAATTCTGATGAATTATTCATATAAATCACAAGTGTGAAATGGACTTGATATTTTTTCCCTGTCTGTTGACTTTGGCGTCACAGCTCAGGATAGTGACCAGTGAAAGGTTTTGGACTGTGGTCGTTCTTTTTGTGCCATCAGCGTCAGTGTTTTCCTGTGTTGTCATGATATAATATTCTTGCACCCCAGTGCAGTAGACTGTGACGCTAGCAACGCCAAGGTCACGGGTTTGATGCCTAGGATATGCATTGGATTTATGCACTAAAACAGTTATTTGATCTCAGCTGAACAGTTACAGTAAGTCTCTTTTTTTCTCAGGGTCCTTCACTCTTCACGTATGAATCCTCCCTATACAGTAACTTTAGTTTAGTTCCTAAGGGACGTGTAATTGCATTCGTCTCAGACCAGCAGTACAAGCAGACAAGACTTATGCATTATTCATCTGCATTCCCTTTGCTGTAGTTCAAATTAGAGGTCATCGTCTAGCAGTGGATGATGTGATATTACACTTGCCCACTGGAAATAAACTCCTACTGTGGTGGGAAGGAGAACCATAAAACTTTCATTGTATTTACAAGTACCACCATGTGGTTTAGGTATCTTACAAGGTTTTTTCTGTCCTGCTCTCTCTCTCTCTTACCTGTCATAATCTCTCCACCTTGACACACTGCAGGAACTCTCCCTGATCATTGATTCTGCTGAAGCAGTAGAGAGCTCAACTCAGCACGCTCACCCTAACGCCTTAAGAGTGCAATTAACGACAGAGACACTCTCATTTCTCTTCTCTAGAATGAAATTGATCATTGACATTCATACGCTGGGTAATGGAGGCACGGATATTATCAGTACAAACAGACAGTGGTGTATTACATACCTTTGGGCTCTAATAAAACTCTAAGACCGAATCTTTTCTTTTCTGTCCTTTGCTGATCTATCATTTAGAGCGGGGGGTTTTAAACTTTGGGGCTGTACTGAGATGCGGGAAGTGGGTCCATGAAAAATTTGAGAAAGAAGAAAAAAAGATTTTACAAACATAACACATGCTGTTCAAAAGTTTTGGGTCTTTTTTATGTTTTTGAAGTCTCTAATGCTCATAAAGTCTGCATTTATTTGACCAAAAAATACAGTAATATTACGATTTAAACTAACTTTTACAAATTAATAAATTACTTTATTATTTATTAAGTATTTTATTACTGTGATGGCAAAGTGGAATTTTTAGCATCTTTACTCCAGTTTTCAGTGTCACATGATTTTTCAGAAATCATTCTGATATGCTGAAACATTTCTGATTATTACCAATGTTGAAAACTGTTGTGCTGCTTAATATTTTTGTGGAAACCATGATATATATATTTTTTTTTATTTAAAGTTCAGAAGAACAGCATTTATTCTTTTGTAACATTATAAATGTCTTTTTTGTCATTTTACTCTCATTTTAATGCATGTATTAATTTCTTTAAAAGAAAAATCACACTGACATGCAACTTTTGAACGTGATATATATATATTACAATAACAGCTTCAAGACGCTTCCTGTATGAACAAATTAATCGCTCACAGTGCTCAGGTGGGATTTTGGTCCATTCTTCTAAACAGACCATCTTTAAATCTCTTTAAATCTCCCTCTTGTGAATCTTGATCTTCAGTTCCTTCCACAAACAACTTTATTTTCCTCCTCTGGAATCAATTCAGAGTCTTTTTGCAGTATGTTTTGGATCGCTGTCCTGCTGGACGGTCCACCCTCATCCTCATCATCCTGCTGGTTGGCAACAGATTCATCTCAAGAATTTCCCAGTACATGGCTCTATTCATCTTCCCTTCAATAATATGGATTCTGTTATTACCATGAGAAGAGAAACCCCATACCATGATGCTTCCACCTCCAAACTTCACTGTTATGATATTTTTAGGGTCATATGAAAAGCCATTTCTTCTCCAAACATGGCGTGTGGTATTATTGCCAAAAAGTTTGATTTTTGTCGCATCTGACCAGACTGTATTCTCCCAGGCTTTTTCAAATGTTGTATAGCACACTTCAAACGAGCTTCAACATGCCTTTCTTCAATAATGGAGTCTTCCGGGGTGAGCGTGGCGGTGGAGTGCACTGCCTATTGTTTTCTCTGTGACAACTGCACCTGCTGCCTCCAAGTCTTTCTGGAGCTCTTTCCGAGCACTCTTTGGCTCTTGGGCTACTCTTCTGACTAAACTTTTGAGTCCCTGGTCAGAAATCCTGCGAGGAGCTCCTATGTGTGGCCGGTTGATGGTGAAGTGATGTTCCTTCTGCTTGCAGATAATGGCCCCATTGGTGCTTACAGGAACATTAATGAGTTGTGAAATGCGTCGGTAACCAGTGCCGTTGTTATGTAGTGTAACAATCTTGTTGCGAAGCCCTTGGGAGAGCTGTTTGCCCCTGCCAATCATGAGATGTTTGTATACTTGCGTTCAGAGGTGGGTAAGCCTTCTTCTAACCTATCAACATACACTAACCCAGCTGATTCTAATTTGCACTGGTAGAAGTAATTGCCTTGCCTTGGTGTCCTGCCTTTTCTTAGTGTGAAAACAATGTAGCTCTTTTTTTTTTTTAAATTTAGAAAGGGGGTCCCTTGAAAATTTTAAATATGGTGGACTAACGTTGTACAAATCAGTAAACTTTCAACAATGATGTAACTGACAAGAAATCCTTCTAAAGTCTTTGCATTACAGGAAAACAGTTAATGTAGCTCTATTCCTAGATAGGCAAATATAACTAGAACATCACTGGCTCCTAATGACATCAGATGGGCCGCCTATAGTGGGCCCCTGCGTCAGATTTTTAGATTCCCAGTGATCACCCCAAGCGGTCGTACTCAGAGGTCTTTGCAACCTCAAAACACGCATCTCATGTATTATTTTTGAAATAGGACAGTGCTCATTTCAAGGGCAGTCAATGCTGGGGACATAACACGCTGTGGCAGTAAAGCACCAGCCCTACGATTTATCAGTCTGGCTAAATTAAGGAGATTGCAAAATGTGGTTCCTTATGCGAATATGAACAAATGTGGCTTTTAATGTGATTGCCAGAGGCGGTTGTGCCATCAGTCAAGGTTAAGGCTGGTTGCGGTCAGGGAGTGGTTTCATAGCCATCTTAAGTGTGCGACAACAGTACATGTGGATGCTTTGAAAAAGCACCTGTTAAAATTAATGAGCCAGCTCTCCTCCCTTTATATGCATGAGATACTTCTGAAGACATGATGGCACCGCTGCATCGGATTACAAGACGCACGCTCTCGCGTCCGATACAAGATGCTGTAATTTACTCTGGCAAGTTGGTGGAGTCATTCATAAGCCACTCGGTTAACACATAAACGAATTTGTCAGAACAGACAAATAATCTCGCATCGGCTTCTGCCGATTTGTCACACGGCATCAGCGACGCGCGCTCCCTCTGATCATTTTGAGCCTGGATGAGAAGCAGAGGATGTGCTCTTTCACTCCAGAGACAGGTGGATTTATCATCCCCATAACAAATGCTAGACACATAATTCCCCTAAAACTGAAGCCAGATGGAGGGAGGATTCGTAACTAGCAAATCGTCTCGGCTGTAGGGTATTCCTTCTAAAGGGAAATCTGTAACGATGCTGCAGCGAGGGCAGAAAAATCGCTGACAGTTTCCAGAATTGGCATGTGTGACCTGCTAGCATTGGCTCTCCAGTGTGTCCTTGCTCCTGGATGCACGATCCCGGGCACAGGTGTGCCCATTCAGCATGAATGATCAACGTTATGTGCCATCCTGCTGTACACTGAGATGGAGTGTGTTTCCCAGTTGCTAAAATGGGTCTGTGTTTTAATATGACCAGGATGTAGAAAAAGCTAGGAAACCTCAGTCACGCTTGAGCAAAATTACATCTCCGTTTCCCCAAAGAGTAGCCTTTTCCAGATCATTTTAAGATATAAATAGGTAGGTCAGTCTGATGCCAGCTGTAAAGAATAGAGCACCTCCAAAGGTCAGATCACTCTCCGCACATTATTTACCAGTTTAATTTATCAGCTGTAAATGCATGCAGAAGATGTTTTATTGTGCATTTCTATTGCTGCTGAACCACATGTATAGAGATGATTACCAGCAAGCTGTTTCATCAAGAGAGAGATAATATGAGCACGCTACATTGAACTTATGAGTTTGTGCTGCCTTTGTGTTTCCCACTGAAAAAGCTCCTCGTTTATGATGAAGCATACAGCACATTTTCATCTTTTTCATTTCATGGCCTTTCCTGAGGAAACACATCCTTGATTACACTGAGAATATTCCCCACGTCTGCTTCGTAAAACTAAATTGGGCCGTGTAGGCTATGGACCATCATAAGTCATTTTGATTAAGTCATAGTGATACGCCAGATGCTACAAAAGCCCACTTTTCATTTACAGGTAAGACTCAGACTGGGGCTTATGGAAATTTCACAAAACAGCAATATTCACAAAACAGCATCTCGACTAGTTCACTAATAATAGTGGAGTTTAGGTATAACCCTTTAAATATATGAAGTTCAAAAAAAGTATCTTATGCTCACCAAGGCTGCATATATTTAATCTAAAATACTTTAAAAACAGTAATAGTGTGAAATATTAATACAATTTAAAATGCCTGTTTTGTTTTAATATATTTTAAAATGTAATTTATTCCTGTGATGGCAAATCTGAATTTTCAGCATCATTACTTCAGTCTTCAGTGTCACAGAAATCATAATATGCTGATTTGCTGCTCAAGAAACATTTCTGATTATTATCAATGTTGAAAACAGTTGTGCTGCTTCATATTTTTCTGGAAACCTTTTTTCAGGATTTTTTTGATGAAAAACGACAGCATTTATTAGAAATGTATTTGACATATATTGTAACATTATAAATATCTTGCTGAATAATATGTAAGAGATAATCCACAGCTATAGCTGTGCATTAAACGATTTTAATGCACAACGTGAAGGGAAAGAACCACGTCACACGAAGCGGAGTGCATTAAAATCGATTAATGGACAGCTAGCTATGGATTATTGCGCTTATACCATGGGCATTTTTCAGCATTGACAACTTAAAGCTGTTATTGATGTTTTTTAAGTGCAATATTTGACCGAAAGGATAAAAATTCTGGTTATTTTTGTCAGTTACGGCTCTAGCATTCTGCCCGCTTTGAGTCAGACGCAGAAATAAAGTAGTGTGTAAGATTACATTCATTTGAATGAATGAATTATAGTAATTATTTAAATTCATTATCGAGAGATAGAGAGAGAGAGAGATGCATGTGAATTACGTCTGTTCAGCATCTCTCTCTATTAACAACAATTGCTGTGAGTTTAATTACTTCAAAATCAGTGATGTTACCCCCTCGTTGCTGAGAAATATCGTTTCACTAACAAAGGTATTTTATTAATAAAAGTTGCGGGGCAGCATTTATAACAAGTTTCTGCGTTCCTAAATGTTCCTGCCAAATGACGTATGTAGCCCCATTGACACATTGACGTCCTAAGACACGAAACTATCGGTTTGTGCGAGAAACCGAACAGTACCGCACTCATTGAAGTATAAGCACGAGACATCACTTCCGTCATCAGAACGCGTTCAGACCTCACCAAACGGATGCACAAGGCAGTTGGACATAGTCGTGTTTTAGAGGTAAAAAATTATATAAATACTGTTCGGTTTCTTGCACAAACCGATCGTTTCGTGTCTTAGGACATCAGTGTGTCGTCACGAGCCGCAGGGTTTCATTTGGATTTGTCTGTGCATGTTTTTTTTTACTCTTATAGATTGTGTTCCCATTGACAAGCATTATACGACTGACAGACCGCAACGGTTGGAGTTAAAAATCATCATTTGTGTTCTACTGAAGAAACAAAGTCACCTACATCTTGGATGCCCTGGGGGTAAGCAGATAAACATCAAATTTTCATTTTTGGGTGAACTATCCCTTTAACGCAGACGCCACGTTTGAATGCACCATTATTAAACTGGCTTGGAACTGCCTGTGCATTAAACGGGTTTATTGCAAACCTTACAGCCAGTCAGAATCGAGTATTCAGACAGACCATATATATCCAGACAGAATATATACATATACCAGTACTCAGAAGTTTGGGGTAATAAAACCATTATATGCTATATTGTACCTTTAAAAGGTAATACAGGTTAATGATCACAACTGATACAGTAGTGCATACAGAAGGTTCATTTCTAATATACATCAAATAATTTCATACTGTATGCCTACCCAGTTACATTACATAAGAGAGACAATGAAAATAAATGTGCGGTGTTGGGGTACTCCGTGTCCCGTGGATTGGGAAATACTGATCTAAATGTTTCAGTCAGCTCATTCACCTCCCACTGATGGAGATGTGAGAAGAAAGCAAGATGTTTCTGTGTCTGAACAATAAGTGACGGTGTTTTGTTGCATAGCACCATTGAAAATTGACATTCGTCACACTCACCATATAAAACCAAGTAGATTAAATTAGGAGCATTTTCTTATTAGATAAAAATTAGATATGTTAATTCAATCCCTTAGATATACTTTATATAAGCATTTCTTCTTTACTGATATCCAACTAATGTGTTTTATGATTTGTCTTTTATGGATAGATAAAGGTCAAGGATTTTTTCACTAAAAGTCAGAGATTTGATCATATATAAAATGATCCAGTGCTGTACAACACAGACATGTGAATGGAAATAAATGTTTTACAAATGTGTTTTCTTCGATTAGTCCCGTCATTCTGTCAGCTTGTTCAGCATGTAATGCTTGTGTTAGCAGTTTTTTAATGGTATATAACTTTTTAATCTTAACCTCCTATTCAAAGTTTTTAATATACTATATTCAAAGCAGTCAGAAGTGACATTATTCAATTCCGTCAGTGTTTTGGCCCACTTACAACAACGGCAGTGGGAACAATGCAGAACGGGCGAATCTACCCCCAGTCTTGGCTGCTGAGCTGTTGATATCTTTAATCACTTCTTTCCGTTCTGTTTGTGTTGTCACGAATAACAAAATTTAACTGAATTTCTAGACTCTTATTCATCATGAAATATTAGAGCTGTCAAGGTGTTGTAGAGTTTGACAGAGATATACAGAGCGTCTATGAGTCACACTTCTGTAAAAACAAATACAAGTGGTACAACTGTAATTGATCTCAGATCCAGTGAGCGTTTTTAACAAAACTTCAAGATAAATACAATAACATAATAGATTTGAGACTTATTTAATGAAAAAAAAAGAATAAACCAATATCAAAATCTTTTAATAAAAACAAGAGGCTGCTCCGTTCTCAGGTATCTTATTCATTGGTGCTGACTGTATTGCACTGTGACAGTGTTTATTCGAAACATATGTTTGTTATGATTACGTCATTTTTTTTTTTACACTTAAAGCTTTGCGCTGGCAAACATTTGGCTTGTTATTATGCCTGCAGTGAAGTGACATTGAGCAGGACAGGCCTATGAAACCCAACTGCACTCCTGATGTGTGTTTCAAGAATGACGAAGGGGAGGCCGGGGCTAGTTGTCACATGGGATGTATCTCAGTAACTATATGGTTTTGACTCATAAGTCAAATTACACCAATGTCTGTTTTCTCTAGCAAAGGGTTTGTGATTTAGTTACAAATGCCAAGTTCGAAAATTAAACAGATTTTTGTAAAAATCTGTCTTTTAAACTAAAATTAGCTGCTAAGTTAACAAGTGAACAAGAGCATAGATTCAGACAATAGTATGATACGATAAAGGTATATTTAAACAAAAAGGTTAAAGTGCGTTCAGGGCAAGTTGTGTTTAAAATGCAAGTTGGTCAAAACTATATATTTTTGTGTATTTCTGTTTATTTAACATAAATGTAACATTTTTTCTGTTTTATAACTTGTTTAAATTTTGCTGAAAATATAATTGCCTATATTATTATTTGCCTATAATATGCTATTTAATGGATGATTTCATTGTGACAACTTATATTGTCTGCAACATGCCATACACAAGTTGAATGAACTGCATCTTTTTGATGGGCGATATGGTTAAGAAATTAATAGTCGTTGATTATACTTTTGTTATTTATTAATTTTTCCCCTCAAAGATGTTAAGAGGTAACACTTAAAAATAAGATCTCATTTGTTAAAGGGTTAGTTCACCTAAAAAATGAAAATTCTGTCATTGATTACTCACCCTCATGTCGCTCCAAACCGGTAAGACCTGTAGACCTGCGTTCATCTTCGGAACACAAATTAAGATATTTTTGATGAAATCCGAGAGGTATATGACTCGTCTATAGAAAGCAAATTAACCAACACTTTCAAGGTCCAGAAAGGTACTAAAGACATCGTTAAAACAGTCGACGTGACTGCAGCAGTTCAACCTTAATGTTATGAAGCGACGAGAATACTTTTTGTGCGCAAAAACAAAACAAAAATAACAACTTTATATTAATAATAT
Organism: Ctenopharyngodon idella; assembly: GCF_019924925.1. Lineage (NCBI taxonomy): Eukaryota > Metazoa > Chordata > Actinopteri > Cypriniformes > Xenocyprididae > Ctenopharyngodon > Ctenopharyngodon idella. Next base: position 4,224,325 of record NC_067233.1, read on the forward strand.
AATATATTAAAGGGTTAGTTCACCCAAAAATGAAAATTCAGTCATTAATTACTCACCCTCATGTCGTTCTACACCCGTAAGACCTTCGTTCGTCTTCGGAACACAAATTAAGATATTTTTGATAAAATCCGATGGCTCAGTGAGGCCTCCATTGACAGCAAGATAATTTACACTTTCAGTAACCAGAAAGCTACTAAAGACATATTTAAAACAGTTCATGTGACTACAGTGGTTCAACCTTAATATTATAAAGTGACGAGAATACTTTTTGTGTGCCAAAAAAAACAAAATATCCACTTTATTCAACAATATCTAGTGATGGGCACTGCTTCATGAAGCTTCGAAGCTTTACGAATCTTTTGTTTCGGAGCATGAAAGTCACGTGATTTCAGTAAACAAGGCTTTGTTATGTCATAAGTGTTTCGAAATTTCAATGGTTTGCATGACTTTGGTAGTTTGATACACATTCGAACCACTGATTCGAAGCTTCATGAAGCAGTGTTTTGAAATCGCCCATCACTAGATATTGTTGAATAAAGTCTTTATTTTGTTTTTTTGCCGCACAAAAAGTATTCTCGTCGCTTCATAACATTAAGGTTGAACCACTGTAGTCACATGAACTGTTTTAAATGCGTCTTTAGTAGCTTTCTGGGCATTGAAAGTGTTAATTATCTTGCTGTCAATGGAGGACTCACTGAGCCATCGGATTTTATCAAAAATATCTTAATTTGTGTTATTAAGATAAATGAAGGTCTTATGGGTGTGGAACGACATGAGGGTGAGTAATTAATGACAGAATTTTTATTTTTGGGTGAACTAACCCTTTAACATTAGTTAACATTAAAGGGATAGTTCACCCAAAAATGAAAATTTTGACATCATTTACTCACCCTCATGTTGTTCCAAACCCGTATGAGTTTCTTTCTTTAGTTGAACACAAAAGAAGATATTTTGAAGTAACCAGACAGTTGGCAGCAGCCATTGACTTCTATAGTATTTCTTCAAAATATATTCTTTTGTGTTCAACAGAAGAAAGAAACTTATACAGGTTTGAACAACTGAAGGGTGATTAAATTATGTCAAAATTTTCATTTTTTAGGTGAACGATCCCTTTAACCAACATGCACTATATATATTCTTACAGCATTTATTAATCTTTGTTAATGTTAATAAATAAAAATGTTCACACATGCATTAACTAATGTTAACACATGAAACCTAATTGTAAAGTGTTAACTTTTAAGACAAAGTATTGTGTAAAAAAAACAGTGCAGTTTATGTTTTATAAACACAGTTATATCCAAGCTGGTTGGTCAGAAATACCCCAGTGGCTTGAACAGAGTTATAGTCACTGCAGCTCTTAGTCATCCAATGTCTTTTTGTAATATGTTTCTGAAAACTATGCAATACATAAAAATATAAATTGACCCAAAACAGCGTAGCCCTCGAAGTCCAGCATATGGCAAATGCCAGTCTCCAATCCGTGGAGGAGGCATTTGTCTGGAGTGCCATTCAGACCAATGACAGCAGCATGTGGGCGTGTGTTGAGAGTGTGTGAGGTGCTTTTTGAGTTTAGTAAATGACTGCAGCAAGAAATACTGTGAGGCTGAGGGGCTTTTGAGCGATGGAACAGACCCTGTGTGCTGAAATATCAACGTTTGGGCTTTTCTGACGAGGATTCAAGAAAAACGTTGAAACAAAAAAATGAGCAGCGTCTCTTAACTGGACCAGACAATGGAAGTAGCTTCATGCAGCACTAACAATTCACTCCAGGGAAACAAGTACGTACTAAATCAGACTACCTCAGCCAGAGGTAGCTAAAACTAACGTGTGGCTCGAAAGCGACACACATCTTCATTGGGATGCATGTAAAAAGAAGCGTGGAGGAAAAGAGCAGACGCGTATGTATATTTTTCCAGTGACTTTGGTGGCATTCCGGCGCAGTGATGAGATATAGTGTATAGTTTCGTTTGTTATGGAGCGTCTTTAGATATCCTCGGCGTCTACGCATCTAATGCTGCTATGGATCGTCCGGAATGAACATCTGAATTTATCTCATCGAGTTTTTTCACAGCGCTGCTTCCACCTGAAATTCCGCAACCCGTATGAAACAGGAGCTCCGCTTCACCTACACAGCCGTTGTCGGGAAAATGACCAGCTCGTCTGTATGCTCTTGAGATTTGTTTGGCCTTTTTGGGATTCTGAAACAAGCAAAGGACGAATTGTTCACCTCAGAAGTGAGAGAAGAAGGAATTGTATGGTGCTCTGAGCTGTAACTACATCTACTCATCTCCAACCTGACACAATGTTCGCACTCGGGATTTATTTGTGGGAAACTATTGTATTTTTCAGGTACGTATCACGCTGTTTTGATGTAAGAGTGCTTTTTTTTTTTACTCAAACATGCTATTTTCTGTCGATGTATAACGTTAGCTGGTTTCTTTCGATATATAGCTGGTTTCTTTACTTTTGCTGAGAATTTTGTACCCTATTTTAAAAAAAAAAATACAAAACCGTTGTATGAAGAAATTATTGGGTCGTTGGCCTGCTAGTTCATCTGTTGTAATCTAATGTCTGCTAATTAAAAAATAATAATAAAGTAAGTCATAATTCCGTGTCATTCAGCCATCGAAGTCAGAAATGGTAAGGATTCATTTTAAACCAGGCTAAACAGCGAACACTAGTGGTCGTTACACGAATAGAAAGTTATCAACAGGCATAAGAAGGCAACAAACTACCTATACTAAATTAGTATGAGAGTGTGCGATTTAATTAATAAATTTAGAAAGTTTTTTTTTTTTTTTTTTTTTTAAATAAGTTAATTTCTGTCAGTAATTTTCTAATAGTCTTACGCAGCTCGTTTTTGGCGCACATATATCGCATTTAGCGATACAGTCAGCTAATTTAAACACATAACAAAACACTAACAGTTATGTGTAAATCTATAATAACGTTATAAATACAAATGACTAGGATATTTATGTTAGCGATAGTCGATAGACACAACGATCAGGCAGCTGTTGCCATGGTTACGTCCTGACGCAACGGCGATTTCGATCATAATATTTAGCGAATTAGCGTTTTTAAGTTTTAAACTTTTGTTGTTAATGAAACATTATTTGACAAAGCTGTTGACATACTTTTGTAAAAACAATATTTTTAGACCCCTAACCTTTTTTATGTGTTGTGATTGAAAATGTAATTAAATTTTACTTTATCTATCTATCTATCTATCTAAGGAAATATCCATGAAAGACTGGGTGTTTCATTTTACAGTGCAGTTATATGACAAGAAAGTATAGGCCTATAAAAATCTTACCACCATTATCCCACCATTTTATGCACATTTATTCAGTTTGCTGTTTAATTAAAAAAGGAAAATTTGATTTGACAGATGCAATCTATTTCAAGCTCTAGGTTAATTCTCCACTTGTGGATTATTCTATCATAACACTGATTATCTCAAACATAAGACTCCCCTATAACAATATCATGAACATATTCACCTTATCTGGCTGGTGGTTTGCAGTAATTATTTCGCATTCTGTGGGCACTGTTTAGTTAATGAACTAGAATCAGGATATTGCAGTCTCAGCTCTTGTTGCTGAACTTTGCAGAGCCCGTTAATTGATATCTCTTTCCCAATCTCAGTCTACACCCCAACCTCATTTCACATGCAGACTTATTACTAAACATTGATCACTCTGTCAATGCTAATGCCACTGACGAATACAAATAGTACACAAACATAATTTGCTCTATGAATTGCATCTCTCTAATTGATTTCCATATTAGCTTGCACATTTGCCATGCAAGAATTGTCACGTGAGAGGCTGCTGTGTGCATGTCACTGGAGAAGCTGAGGCATAGCTGTTAAAATACATGAGGTTATGTCATCACACCATCACACTCAAATATGACGGTAATGCCATGTATGGCCAATTAATGGCAGCGGTGTGCATGTAGTGTATATATACACTGAAAAAATATGGTAACATATAAAACAGGGTGTCAAACATATGGCCCACGACGGTGTCCAATCCTGCCCGGGGGATGATTTGAACAATAATAGAAAATAGAGATGCACTGGTCTATAAATCGGAACGGTTTTGCGTTTTATTTTGGCCGATCTCTATTCCAGAATTGCACACAAACTGCTTTGCAATCATTTCCCAAAATGTAATTTGTGTGGGAATATTACAACTTGCACGCAAAGCAAAAACTATACCAGGAGTAGAAAGCTCACTGTTCGCGAAATATAGGAAGAAAAATATAAATATTGAAATGGGGGTTTATATGAAAGTATTTATTAAAGAGAATTGTCTTTAGAATAGTTTTGATGGCATTTTCTTGTCCTTTTACTTCCGTACGAAGTAGTGTTTATAAGCGCAGCGCTGTGGAAACAAGGCAACGCTATATTGCTGCTGTTCCATAAGCGCCACCTACTGACAGAGAGTGGATTTGCATTTTCATTCAGTCTGTTTTAGTTGTGTGCAGGTGTTTTCTAGCATAATTATAGCATAATTTCACAAAACAAAAGTCAGACCATTCTGTTTTTGCTTTAAAGGTTTAGTTCACCCAAAAATTAAATTTCTGTCATTAATTACTCACCCTCCTGTTATTCCACACCTGTAAGACCTTCGTTCATCTTCAGAACACAAATTAAGATATTTTTGATGAAATCCAAAAGGTATATGTGACTCATCCATAGACAGCAATATAATCAACACTTTCAAGGTCCAGAAAGGTACTAAAGACATCGTTAAAACAGTCAATGTGACTGCAGTGGTTCAACCTTAATGTTATGAAGCGGCGAGAATACTTTTCATGCGCAAAAACAAAACAAAAATAATGACTTTATTCAACAATATCTTCTCTTCTGTGTCATTCTCATATGTTGTTTGTGTCCAGCGCTTCCAGGTTCTATGTCAGAATGCCGGCTCATTATTGGCCAGCTCCTGCGTCAGCATCACACGCATGGGTTGTGCTGCTCATGTGATCAGCTTTGGCCAATCCTGAGCCGGCATTCGGACGTAAACACGGAAGCCTTCATTGTGCTTACTGTGGCAACTACGTAAGGATAATGACAGGGAAGAGAAGAGATTGTTGAATAAAATCGTTATTTTTGTTTTTGCGCCCAAAAAGTATTCTCATCTCTTCATAACATTAAGGTTGAACCACTGCAGTCACATGACTGTTTTCACAATGTCTTCAGTACCTTTCTGGACCTTGAAAGTGTTGATTATATTGCTGTCTATGGATGAGTCATATACCTCTCGGATTTCATCAAAAATATCTTAATTTGTGTTCTGAAGATGAATGAAGGTCTTACAGGTGTGGAACGACATGAGGGTGAGTAATTAATGACAGAATTTTCATTTTTGGGTGAACTAACCCTTTAAATCTTGAAATTATACAATCTAATTTAAATGTGTGTATCTTTGTTTGCATCATGAATAAAATGTAGTGGTTGCCTCTAAATTTAAATGGCTGGCTACAGATATTTTTTTGTTTAAGGCCAGTTTAGCCTCTTATAGAGCAAGTAAACAACAAATAAATATGCTTAAACAAAGAAAAAAAATAAGCAACCAGCAATCAGCCAATTTGCTTGTAAAAAGTCGGAATCAGCCATGAAAAATCATAATCAGGGATCCCTAATAAAAAATATTATAACATTTTTAAAAAATTTTCTAGTTTGATTAATTTGTAGTTTGTATGGATAATATTAATGTAGGCTAAATGTCAGCGCACTAAGGTTTAAAAAAAAAAGGTAATTTGGCTCGGTCATGGTTACATCTTGCACTCAAAATGAATTTGACACCCCTGATGTAAATGAACAAAAACATTATTTAATTTGACTGAATAAAACTTAATTTAGCCCAACGAAAGTGACATATTACAAAATTGCTTGTTAAAATGTGTGTGTATGTGTAATATATATATATATATATATATATAACATTTGAGAAAGCAAACATTCTAATAATAAAAAATAAGTTACTCTATAAATATTCTAAAATTAGAAACAACTTTTTGTTTTAGGTAAAATAGTTTGCATTATTTTTCTGTGCTGTTACTCGTCAAAGATGTACTGTATGTCATCAACCTATTAACAAATTAAAAATAAATGTTTTGAAGGTTTTGTTCAGAGATTCAGGAAAAAAAATGAAACAAAGCAAGGACTTATTTTGTAGTGCTGTGTCAATGTCAGTGTCCCTCTATTACGTCAACCCAGTGTTTATTTTATTATTATTATTATTATCATTTTAAACAGTATAATCTCTTTGCTGGTTTGCATGAAGACCAGCTTTTGAAAGTGTAGTTGCATTGCTGTTGTATATTAATGCATATTCCTTTTTCTGTTAAATTGCTGCTAAGCTCAATGATGAAAACTATGAAAAAATTGCGCTTGCCTCAAGGCAAGGGTTAATATCTGCTAATAGAGATTAGAATCAGAGTTTAGCTTCGGTCTCTCTGGTAATTATATATGCACAGGTAATAACAGCAGCAGATACATATATGCTCTCAATTTTGTGCTCTACTGTAGAGCTTTTCAAAACGAATTTTCTCATTAAAAGTGGATGGAAATGAGGGGAAGGACGGCTTGTTCGATATCTGAAGAAAAAAAGCTATAAATAGTCTTAATTGTAACCATTATTTTTAGAAATGTTCGCTCCCGACTCCTGATGCCTCATTAATAATCAAAGACAGAATTGTACCACAAATAGCACTGACCCATCACTAGCAATACTCATTTTGATTTTGGATCCACCTTTTTTTTTTTTTAATTTGAGAGGTTATTATATATTGAGGTCTGTGAAGATTTGAAGATCAAATACTTTTGGGTTCATTCTGACGTGTTCTCTTCTGTCCTTCAATAACCGCATTGACAAATTGAGAGCGGCTTGAAGAAACGCCATCTTGGTGCCAGAGAGGCCTTTGATTTCCTTGAGTGTTACAAGATCAATAAGGATTGTGTTCATCAGTGGTCCTAAGAACATAATGAGCTACACTTAGGGCTAATGATTGGATCCTCACATTAAAGTATGCAGGTCTCTGGGTTGTTTGCATATATTTTCTGGCAGGATGCTTTGGTTTGGTTCCTGCTGCATCAGCAGAAGGATCAGGCTCTCTCCACTGCCATGACCAGCATCGATCAAGGTTCATTTGTTCAGTGCTGCCTTGATCAGTGAAATCATTAATTCCTAAAGATGCAGTTTAAAACCCACATTACGCATCTAGCTTACTCCGTCCTGTGTCAGCTACTGGTTACAATGAGATGGATATGCAGGGAACCAAAACTAATAGAGACTGTATCCTCAGATTTCACACTGTCACAAAGATTTTTCCGATGGCGTGTTCATGTAAAGAGCCTATAGTCACAAGGAATATCTCTGGAAGAGACTCAATAATCTGGCATGCCATGACTAATCTCATTATGCTTGCATTGCAAATTTTTACATTAAACACAAATGAACTTGTTTCTCACAATGTGTTAAACAATTCACACACAATATATATTTTGTGTGTGTGTATATATATATATATATATATATATATATATATATATATATATATATATATATATATATATATATATATATATATATATTATTACAGTCAAAACAAAAATTATTCAGACATATTTGATATTTTTGATATATTTTTACTAGTGGGTGCAGGACACTATAGTTCATTTATGTAAGTGAGGATAGCAAAATAAAGTAAACTGTGACGTATTATACCCAAATATTCTTCATACAGTGGACTACCAGTAAAATTGATAAAAAATTTGGAACCAAAAATTATTCAGACACTTTGACCTGACCATGTTTTGCTTAAGTGTTATCTGACATTATTAAGATTATTTTTTTTCTGACACAGTTTAACTCTGAGATCTTGTCATATTTTATTACCATTTTAACTATAGTGAATAAACTGTATTAATGAATGAAATGTTCAAGGTGTCTAAATTTTGGTTTGACTGTGTGTGTGTGTGTGTGTGTGTGTGTGTATATATATTTATATATATATATATATATATATATATATAATAAACACACACACAGACACATCTCTAAGGCTGCATTTATTTGATCATAAATACAGTAAAGAGTTACATTGTGAAATGTTACAATTTACAATTTTGTTTTCTAGTTTTCTATTTGAATATATTTTACATTTTAATTTATTCCTGTGATGCTGAATCCAAAGCTGAATTTTCAGTATCATTACTTCAGTCTTCATTGTCACATGATCTTTCAGAAATCATTCTCATATGCTGATATGACTCTTCGGAAACATTTATTATTATAATCAATGTTGAAAAAAGTTGTGCTAGCCGCTTGGAAACCATTATACATTTGTTTTTTCCAGGATTTTTCTTTTTTCCAGATGATTAGAAAAGTTCAAAAGAACAGCACTTATTTAAAATAGAAATATTTTGTAACAATGTAAAAGTCTTTACTATCACTTTATTTTTTATTTGAATTTATTAATTTATTTATTTTATAAACCTGAATCTACAGATTTGAGCTTTTGGAACTTTATTGCCACTTTTTTCTAATGCTGTTCATTTTAAAACCATTCAGTGTGTTTTAAAATGAAAGAGTTTAATTAAAATTGATTAATAGTGTCTTTTGTTATGGTGTTCTTAAAGTCCCCCTGTAGTCAATAATTTTATCCCTTAAAACTCATCTTTGATCACCAAAATGACATATTTAAACGTTTTTTCCTGTGAAAAAAAAAAATCTTCATGCCTTAAAATAGCTCTACACCGTTGCTTCATTTAGTATAAGTGAATATATGAATATGCTAATTAGCCCCGCCTCCACTCGCTCGCACGAGCTCAGAGATCCGCTCGGTCAACTTACTGAGGTAAATGCTGCACAATGGTATCATTTTTTACAACATCGGACACATAACGGTAACTAATATGAATAGCCTTTTGCTTGACTACGTTATCAAACAGCTAATAATGTGTTGCTAATGTTACACGACTCCCTTGCTTCAGAGCGTCACAGTTAATGATATGCTAACGCCCAGCGGCAGTTTGACATGATTGGTTACAAGGTAGTTTGTGACATAAGAAACACCCGCGTTTATGAGACTGTCTTTAGATTTAAAGAGAAAATACTCAGCAGTGGTGTTGACTTATGAATTTGCACATGATTTGTCTTAAAGCAAGACCACATAGACATATAAACAACACTAAAAACTTGATTTTCACCACAGGGGGAACTTTAAGACAAATCGCACATTATTTTTATAGCTTTAAAAGAGATATGAGCAGCATTTCCCAGAATATTTTTCTCTAAGATGTATCCACATTTAAATGCCACACACTTCTCCAATTTAATAGTTACCCGACACCACTAAATGTTAATGAGCAGAAAGAATAATGATGTGCAGAATGGAAAAAGCCTGACTGTTGGTTATTTCGAAAACAAAGGATAAGTAGTGACGCAGAAAGTCAATGGACATGAAAGAATAATGGATATGCTGCCGAAACAGTTAGACAGGATTCAGTGGCTGGTTAAGAAAATAGAGCAATTCCCCCCAAAGAAAGACCCATGAAATTGGCAAGAAAAGGACCATGTCTCAAGGACTTAGGTGAAATCAATATACCACAGGCTATTTTATGATTATTATCCTCCATTTTTGTCAGACACACTGATGCCGTAGATGGAAAAAAAGTCCATTGTTCCAGTGAGTTTTCAGTGGTAATCAGGTATGTGGGAGGACTTGAATAAGTCGATACATATTAAAGTCCATCATGTAGCACAGAGACTTGGCAATTAAATGTAGGGCAGATAAAGAGCCCTATGGAAGCAGTTAAAAATGTGACTAATCAGCACTAAAAGTGGTCTTAGGCTAAAAAGCCTGTGGGATAAGTTATCATGTGACTCGCAGGTCAGTTAGTGACCTGACTTTTAGTGTGAGGTGTCAAAGGGATACACATGGACCCTATTATCACTTATTAAGCTCTAATGGCTTCCAGTGCTAATGAAGACACGGATACTAGTGTATGACGAGGTCTCGATTCATTTTCATGTTCATTTAGCTTTTTCATGGATTCTCTTTTGGCCTGGAGTGAATGAGCTTCAGCTCTAGAGATTGTTTAATATCACTATTGAAAATGACAGTTTGAAATGAAATAAGTGGCTTGAGTCAGAGATATCGGTTTGCCTCAGGGTAGAAAATGCAGCGGTAATAATTAAAAAAACAATCTCATAATGCAGTGCCTGTCCTCCTCTGTTCTTTAACGCACCTGTCTTTCTCCCATTCCACAGCTTGGCAGCGTCCCAACAAGCAGCGGCTCGGAAAGCTGCCTCTCCCATGCCCCCGTCAGAATTCCTGGACAAGCTTATGGGAAAAGTGTCTGGTTATGATGCAAGAATCAGACCTAATTTCAAAGGTAGGTGTACCCACCAAGACACTGCTGGATATCACAGGAATGTAGCCAAGCGGTGTTTTATAAAGGAATGAAGTCCTTTTTCAAAATGCATGTATAAAGAGTTGGCAAGAATATATACGATAAATGCATATAGACTATTAACACCATCAAAAAATGGAAACAAGGGATGTATTCCTAGTAAAAAAAAACCATGCCAAAATCTACACTCAAAAAAAATTAATTGTTGGATTTACTTAAAAAAGCAGTGTCAAGTGGTTCCACGCAACTATATTGAGTAATTTGTACAAATCATAAATTAGTTGTATGAACAAAAGAAATTCAAGTAAAGCTGACACAATTTCTTTGAGTAAATACAATCATTTGAATTTGTCATTTTTACGTAATTTTTATATGTGCAGTTTACTTCATAATGTTATGTTTATTACGTAAGGTGAACACATTGACTTTATTGACTATTTGCTCTACAAAATGCACTCAAAAAAATAACTCAAACTCAATTGAATTGAGAGCAGGAATTCCATCCTACACTGAAAAAAACAATAAGTAAAATTTACTTAATTTTTCTTTTGTGAGTTTTTGCAAGTAAATTTCACATATGGAATTAAGTAAACTCTACTTAACTAAGTTAAGTAAAAAAAAAAAAAAAAAAAAGAACCCTCAATACTTGGTATACAATACACAATGACGATAACATTCGATGGATCGTTTTTGAGTATGAATGTGCCATTTTGAGTAGAAAATGAACTCCAAATGTCACAAAATGGCAAGTTACTAAACCTAACCACAAAAGCAATGATAAAACAGTGTAAATACAGCTAACAGCGAAAAATCAACCTCATTAATTATTCAAGGACCAGTGCATGATGGGGACACCAGTATCAGAAAAGTTGAGTGGTTTACTTAATTTTATAATGTTGATATTTACACTTTAATTTCTACAATCTTGAATTGAGTACTAATATAGAATTTACTTAGTTCTTTTAAATTCTTGCCTGAACTAACTTTTTCATGTAGAAATTACATTTGTTTTTCTGTAGTATTTATTTCACCATAAAATCATTTTTATCAGAGTATAAACATGCATATATGAGGCTCACAGCCTAAACACAGGCGCCACTCTTCTCCATAATGGTAACCACAAAATTCAAAAACATTACAGAAACTAAATGTCCTCTAAATGTCCAAAATAACTGAACATTAAACACTAACATAAACGAACTGAAAAACACATAAAATAACACTTTATTCCCTAAATTTACTCTCTTAATGTCAATATTAATTTGTGCGTTTCACTCAGCAATGTTAAGTTGACTGAACAAACACTTAAGTAAAGCTGACGATACTCATTTTTAGTAGAAACAACTCAGTTAAATGAAGTTTATGTAGTTACATGAGTTTAAGTAATGTGAACAAGGATGGTTTGAGTGAGACTAACAACAGTGAAAGTTCATTTTTTAAGTATACTTCAAATCCATTAACACCTTTATTGACACATCACTTAAGACTTGCTGATATAAAATTATAATTAAACTTTATTTGGAGTATTTCTTTATTGCACAATGCACATTTTTTAATATCATGCCTAAAAAGTGTTTTAATATCACTATTAATAAGGATTGTATGATCTTTGTATAATATCAGTCTTTAAATACAAGATATTTAAAGTGTACCTAAAGTATACTTGCAATAGTTCCACTTTAGCACAATCAAATATACTTCAGTATAACTTTAGTTGGACCTCAGCTCTACTTCTGCACAATTAAAGTGCATTACGTACAAAATTATTAGTTGTTCCAATTTAGCAAACTTTTAGTACATGGGTCAAACATGAAAAAGGGTTTTCAAGCATTAAAATTAAGTCTCATACAGCTTTGAATTGTTGTTGTTGTTTTTCAATACATCAGAATGGGTCCTGTTTAATTTGTTTGTTTTTTTTTCTGAGCAAAAATTAAATATCAAACATTTTTACCCTGTTTTACAGAAGACACCCACTAAAATCTTATTCAGTGTAACAATCTTGTCAGGAATATTTACAACAAAAAAAGCTATTCATGTCATACTAATTACTTTTACCCCAAATGCTAATTACTTGTAATTTTAACATTTTTAAACTTAATATCCTAGATTTTGCCCATTTCTCAGCAAGAATTTTTTACTCATTTAAAATGCAATAAAATTCAGTATGCTCACTTATTCTTTTGTATATTTTAATATGTACAGGTCAGAATAAGTATGTTTCAATTTTTACATAAATATAAGTGTTACACTGAATGACAAAGGAATTTTGACAAGTTATTCTCCCAAAACTTATTTGAAACATTAAAAGTAGATGTTTTACTTGGATTTAATGTGCTTTCTATGTATATAAAATCACTCTTTGACCCATATACCAGTTTAGTACACTAAAAGTACAATTGCAGGGTATTTTTATTAAGCACATAAATATGTAAATGTATTTGTAATATACAAAATAAATGTATTTCAAATACATTTTTAGTATATACTGTATTTTTTCACTAGGGTTGTTATAATAATCCAATGTGTTTCCAACAAAATGCATAGTTTTCCTCTGCTAAGGATTTTCAGATTCTGATTTCAAAGTATATTCCTTCCAAAGCTGATACCCGAAATTGAATTATTCACTCCAATTTTTTTTTTAATAATTTTAGAATAGCAGCCTGCTATATATCTCAATGCAGGACACATACTGTTATATTCTGGAATATATATACTTTCTGAATTACCAAGGATAACTTGTACAGTAGTTATATTAAGAAACCTGTTCCCAAGCTGGCTACATTCCTGTTCCCGTTCCGTGATCTTGAATCATTATCCTGAGTGAATGTCTGTGGTGGTACTCTCGGTATCCTATATATTATATTGTGACGTGTGCTGGCAATGTTAGAAATAGCCACTGCAAGATACATGTCAGAGGTTTCCGTATATTCAACAATATATTAATGTCAATCACTGCAAATTACAGTCTGCCTGTTCCTTAGCTATTCTTGGAATTTTTTTCCAAAGGTGTTTAGCTGTTTTAAGAGCAATACCTCTTCTTTTAATACATATATTAATTACAAAATACAAACACTAAAACAACATTTTTAAATAATATTTTGGTAATATTTGTGACAATGTTGAATACACATAAACACCATTGCAAGATTAAAAGCTAATGTATTTTTTTCTGTGTATATAATGCACAGCAGTGTGTCAAAGAAAGTGTATATTTGTATATATTCAATTCAATTAAATTCGAATATTGCCCTGTTTTTGAATGCAAATTGTTTTTAGAGTCGACTGTATCAGTTGTTTGATATCTTGCATGTGTGTTGACCAGGAACACTTTATAATAAATTTAGCAAATGATTACATTATATAATGCTTAACAAATCATTATTGTACATTGATCTGCTGATCTGTTAAGCTTTATGTAACATTTAATTATTGATTAATGAAAGTTATTATAAAGTGTTCTCTTTTGACCAAGATATGTTTCATGTAATGCAGACACTTATGTTAAATGATATTTTGTATATGTACAATCTCGCTCTTCCTTTGAAAATATAGGTAGGTAAAACCCTTACTGAATGATAGGAACATTACCGTAATGTATGCTGGGACTTTGTCTAGACTGTTAAACCTGCTTGAACGCTTAAATGGCAGAGAGGGTCACCATCTGATTTCGAGAGGCCTTGCATCTTAACCTTGCTCGTGGCAACGAATTTCTTTCTATTATTTATTTATTTTTGTTGACAGTCAGTGCTGTGATATGGTGAATGAATTCTGACATCTTAAATTTTGCTGTTTGCTGAGTTTTGCTGCAACCTGAACGGCGTCATATTGCGGAGTTGGCTGATTGTTTTCTCACTTAAATTTACCCTGAAGAAGCAGATATTCTCAACATCATAAGCTCCGCATTGCCTTTATGGTTTCAATGTGTAATTTAAACCCTAATTGTTAGAAATCCAATTCAATTCATCAAGTTACAATGCCAGTTGATAGCCGCTGTCTGAATAAACACTCGCCCTCATTCGTGATCTCATTATGTAATTCATTCACTTCATTTTATGAGGGCACATCGGTTCTATGGTCACATGACCAGACCAGACATTATGAAATACAAAGGTTCGTCACGGCTGTCAGGTCAAGCGTGTAACTGCACTCTGAGCCGGAAGCTCGCGCGTCCTCGGCCAGTTTTCTGTGCTCCACGATAGGACGCATCCCTAAAATTCATAAAGCAGGCAGCCTGACAGCATATCTTGATAAATTTCTGAGGTAAAAGCCGAGAGAGAACATTTTTAAGGGTCCTAGGCTCCTACGTAAACAGCATCTGATGTGAGAAGACATTTTTTCCAGCTCATGGTGAGGTGGAGGGGTTCACCTCCTCTGATTACTGCCTCTCCTGCAAATTTGGTCGTACAGCAACAGTGAAAAAGGGAGTGAAAAAGATAAGAATTGCCTGAAGCAACGAATGTGCTGGCATGAGAAGAAATTACACTGATCATGACTGGGACTCTTAGTGGGAAATCCTTCCAACTGATTTAGCTGGGACCAATTGAAATGGAAAGCTCATAGCCTGGCACATTTGGGGCACCCCATGTAGCTAGGACCAGGATAGATATGGTTTCAGATTAAAATCATGTACCTTTTCAGTCAATGAATAATGTAAGATTTTAATTTATTAAGACTGAAGTGTGTAATTTTTTCCATGTTGAAATACTTTTGCTAACACTTTACAATAAGGTTCAGTTCATTAATTAATAGTTAATGCATTGGGTGTCATGAAATATCATTTATTAATTTAGGTTCATGTTAATTTTTACACATGAAATTAAATTAAATATACAGTGCTTAACAAATTTATTAGACCACCACCCAATCTAAGGTTCATGACAAAGCTGCCCCAAACTAACAGTATTGGTGATTACCAAAATCATTTTTTATGTTTGTGTAATGGTTAATCCACACCAGTATGTGTAAGCTCTTTAGTCACTGTAGTGTTTTTTTTAATGCTAAAATATAATTATTGATGGGATTTAATGAATTTAAAGATAGATCGCAGAAGTTTCACCAAAAGCAAGTTTGGGAATGACAAGAAACTATTTGGAAGTCAGTAACAAAAGAGACTGTGGGAAAGAACATAAAAACAACACCAGCAAGATTACAAGCTGTTATCGAGGCCATACGAAATAAAAATATATTTTTAAAAATGTATTTACAAATAACAAAAATGTATATTTTATATTATTTGCCTAATTACAATACATTTTTTAGTTTTAAACAATCTTTTTTTGACAGATTCCTAAAATATTTGTTTTCTCTATTATGACAGGTGGTCTAATAAATTTGATAAGCATTGTATATAGCTTAAAACTAACATATTATGACCAAATATGAATTTACATTGAATATACCGTTCAAAAGTTGAGTTTTTTAATGTTTTTGAAAGAAGTTTCTTATGCTCACCAAGGCTGCATTATCAATATTTCACAATATTACTGTTTTTGCTGTATTTTATTACAATTAAAAATAACTGTCTTCTATGATAGTATATTTTAATATGCAATTTATTCCTGTGATCAAAGCTGAATTTTCAGCATCATTACTCCAGTCTTCAGTGTCACATGGTCCTTCAGAAATCATTTCTTATCATTATCAATGTTGAAAACATTTGTGCTGCTTCATATTTTTTTGTGGAAACGGTGATACATTTTTCCAGGATTGTTTGATTAATAGAAAGATCAAAGGAACAGCGTTTATCATTATAAATTTCTTTACTCTTGATCAATTTAATGTATTCTTGCTAAATAAAAGTATTACTTTCTTTGAGAAATATACTGTAGCGTTACTTTCTTCTATGGCATTTTCATATGCATTTTCTAGAGATGCACCGTTATGAAAATTTTGGCCGATACCGATAACCGATAATTCTTAACATGAAATTAAATGAAATGTACAGTGCTTAACAAATTTATTAGACCACCACCCAATGTAAGGTTTGCCCCAAACTAACAGTATTTGTGATTACCAAAATCATTTATGTTAAATAAATTTTGGCCGATACCAATAACCAATAATTCTTTATATTTGAAAGCCAATATCCGATATATTGGCCGATAAATCTAAATCCAAATTTTTGTATAATTTTTGAGAGCCTGATTACAAAAACAAAAGTCTCACCACTTGTTCTGCTCATGTTGCACTTAACTGTATTTTCCTTTTTTAAGTAATTTCAATCATATTTCAAGCAATTCATAACCATCATGGCGAACAGTGCGCATCTGAAGTGTCTCAGCTGAAAGAAATAATCCATTATTTATCAGCTTTAATCGGACCGATAACGATAACATTAAAAATGAACATATATCGGCTGATACCGATAACCGAAAATTCTTTATATTTGAAATCCAGTAACCGATATATTGGCAGATAAAGCTAAATCAAAAATTTTTATGTAATTTTTATAACAAAAACAAAAGTCTCACCATTAAAAGCCATGTCCCAAGCACACAATTATAATGTTCTCATTATAATATTATGTAGCCTATATGACAAACTTGCACTGTACACTTAACTGTATTTTCCTTTTTGAAGTGATTCCAATCATATTTCAAGCAATTCAAAACCATCATGGCGAAGTGTCTCAGCTGAAGGAAGTAATCCATTATTTATCGGCTTTAATATATCGGCCAAATGTTCTTATCGACCCGATAACAATAACATTCAAAATGAACATATATCGGCCGATACCGATATGGTGGCTGATATATCGTGCATCCCTAGCATTTACCCAAAATATGTGTCAAATCAGAGATTGTCTAGCTGATAGTGGATGAGGGAGAAACCCTTATATCACTTATTTATTTATTTGTAATTCCGTTTGGTACCACAGATATTACACACTTTAGCCTTAAGCCTCAGTTTTTAAAATCATCTTCACTGGAATAGACCACATCTTAGCGCTCGCTGACAGATCAAAGTGGCGCGTTAAACAAATTGGGGACGTGTGAACCTGAGAGGAGCGGGGACTGTTCGTCCGCAGACAGGCCTCTAGCTCGAGCTGTAATCTGCGGCCGCTAGTGATGAATGGTTTGGAATGCAGCTGCGCCTCCCGTACCCACGTTAACCTTGTCCCTTCTCATCAGTCACAGCGAGGAGCTCCGAGGCCGACAGCCACGAGGTGCTACAGATTCCGCCCAAATAGCACAATCATCGGCTGTTTGCGCTGTGCCGCCGCGGTTTCCCACAGACCAACAGTCCCCCGTTTCAAACGAGCTGCCACCATACATTATAGTCATGATCAGTGTAATACTTTCTGATTACTGTGTCACTTTGCTTCTGAATGGGTTCGATGAGACAAGTGTACATTTTGTAAATATACAGTCTGCTGCGGTATATTTACTGATTGCTTTTTTATTTTCTTTTTGGATGTCTTGTATGTCTCTGTTTACCTCTTTGCATCTCCTTCTCATTCATGTAAAGTGCAGAACCGAAGCCTTATTAGCTGGTGGAGCTTGATGTTAATTTGGTGCTATCAGCACATGCTTAATGGGACTTTAATAGGATTAATGGGAATTCTCTAATGAGTCGGGGTGCAGCGTTCATATACAAACGGCAATGGTGAACCTACTGATGCTTTTCACTCGGTTTAAATGATGACAAATGACTGAAATCCTGATCAAGACTGTTTCTTATGTGATGTGTGAAGTTATCTGCAGAGAGCAGCTTCCCCAGCAGAATACATGAATCTGCTTTAAGAGGCCGCTATAAACGTTTTTGTAACATCAAGCAAGCTTTCAGTGATGCTATGAACTGTATTTCCACCATGGGGGTAACGAAGCGTCTCAGGATCGCGCTAGATAATTGCGTTTTTATCTCACGGGCAGAGAGAAGGCAATGCGTCGATGTGAGGGGGCTGCGGGCCTCAAGAAACATCACAACAGAACAATCAAATGACACCGAGACAGAGCAAGGTTAGATGTGATTTTAATTTTTTTCATACACGTTTTAGCTCATCGCCTACAAATTGTTCCAGTTCTCACAGGGCTGCAGAGACAATCATCCATGGAAATGTAATTTTAAAACTTCTGTTACTCGCATTTGAACTTGAGGGTGCAACTCCAGAGCGATTTATCACTGTCTGCACACTGAGGGAAAAAAAAAAAAATTGGTGTAGGGTTTACTTTGCAATTTTCACTCAGAAATTGCTAGTACATTTCACAAATAATTACAAAGAAACGGCAAGTAACATTGACAGTAATGTGACATTTTGAAGTAGAAACACAAACATACTACAATAATGTTGTTGTTTTTTTTTACAACTTTAATAATTTTTACAGTGCAAGAGGGTTATATTGAGACCATTTGGGTGTTTGCAAACAGTGAGTGCGTTTACATGCACGTTCTTAACCCCGATTATGCTTAATAAGCCGACAATGCACGTGTGGTCGTGTAAATGCATTTACCTGTTTTTCTTTATCGGAGTAAGATCATAAATGGCTTAAGCGTAAACCAATCTCCACAGCTCGATTTTTGCCCCTTACACCGATTTTGCCCAGCATGTAAACACATTAACCGCGTTTAAACGCATTAAAAAGCATTTTTGTCAGCTTATTGAAGTGCGCATGTGTGATGATGTGACAGGAATGCATCCTTACTGCTCATCCAGGCAGAGCAAACGCTTTTCAGTAAAGGAGGAGGAAATATATCGCAAACTCAGACTCTTTCTTGACCCAAAGAATTATAAAAATGTGTTCTCATCTCGTTCAGCAGAAGTAGAAGTGGTTCAGTCAAAATGCTGCATCTGTAACTGAATGAAAGGATAATATTTGAGCCTGTAAGTTTCCAGCATGTTGCTATACTTTTTGGTTTTTAATGCTTTATTTAACATCACAACCGACATAATCTTGCATAGCCAGACCTTCAGACTGACGGCAGAAGGTCTGGACTCTAGCTTTCATTGTCCAAGGACCGCCCAAATGACGTTTGACTGACATGTAACGCAACCAGTCACAGTTCGCTTTGTTCCGCGTCATGTTTAGGGGCGTGAAAATGTAAAGTCGATGTCCCTACAATAACAGACCGGCGTGCATCTAATAAAGTATTCATTCAAGAACGTTGTGCAAGTTTACTGAAACACTGGAGCTGCGAACTTCACATACTTTTGAAAATCCAACGATTAGCTGATCCTGATAAGCGTTCAGTGTCACATTTGTAAACACAACGGCGTTAAAGAACGCAACATACACGTCTCCCGGACATTCTATAGAATTCCACCAACCAGATGACGACTTTGAAAATCCTGAAGTGTTTCCAGACGGTCCATGGGCGTGACGTCTGAGAATGAGACTACAACCGACATAACAAATGAAATGCTCTTGAGTCAGATACGCGAATTATTACGTTTTGACGTCACTACCGGGAAATAACCTGATTTATTCCAGTCATGTAAACAAAGTTTATTTGCGTTATTGGTTTGGATGTAAACCCGGACAACAGGTTATTTCAATAAGCTGATTTTTGAGTTATCTGCGTACATGTAAACATGCTTAGTGATGACGTGTTTTGTGGGCTTCTATGGAAGTCACAGAATAAAAGAGTAAAAAAGCTAAGTCCAAGTTTATATCTCACAAAAATCTGAATTGCGAGCGATATATAAACTCGTTATTCGGTCTTTTTTCCTCAGAATTGCGAGTTTACATCCTACAATTCGGACTTTTTTCCTCAGAATCATGATATAAACTTGCAATTCTGAGAAACAAGTCAGAATTGTGAAATAAACATGTTATAGGTTTAAATGTTATCTATGTAAAATGTTATAGGTTTAAATATTATTCCATTATCTCATTTAACAGCAGGGTTAATACATTATTTCCCCTATGAACTGCAAATGTGAATATTATGTAGATCTATGGTTTACATCAAATTTATGCTTTAATAGTAGGTTAATCGCCGCAGGTTTCATCAGTCCAGTCTGTCCGTTTAAAGGGATAGTTCACCCAAAAATGAAAATTCTGTCATAATTTACTCACCCTCAGGTTGATCCAAACCTGTATGAATTTCTTTGTTCTGTTGAACACAAAGGAAGATATTTTGAAGAATATGGGGAACTGAACAGTTCTGGGGCACCATTGACTTCCATAGTATTTTTTTTTCCTGCTATGGAAGTCAATGGTGCCCCAAAGTGGTCTGGTTACAAACTTTCTTCAAAATATCTTCCTTTGTGTTCAGCAGAACAAAGAAATTTATACAGGTTTGGAACAACTTGAGGGTGAGTAAATGATAACAGAATTTTCATTTTTGGGTGAACTATCCCTTTAATGGCTTGCAACTGTAAACGTCTGAGTTTAGCTTTAGCGTCTTCGACCAAGGTACACAGCAAAATCTCCAGAGTTAAATCAACTCTGCTCAGAGTACATATGGTCACTCTCTAAATAGTGTTAAAATAACACTGAAGCAGAGTTAAAGTTAATGAGATAATTAAACAATTAATTAAGTGATGATTGTGCATTAGTGATGAACACCTGCTGTTAACAAGCAGAATCACTGAAGAAAAGAGAAACACAAGAACTACAACTGACTTCAGTCACAGCCTTATTAATTGCTTAATTATCTCATTAACTTTAACTCTGCTTCAGTGTTACTTTAACACTATTTAGAGAGGGACCGTATGTACTCTGAGCAGAGTTGATTTAACTCTGGGGATTTTACTGTGTATTATGTAAAAATGAAGACCATGTATTTTTACATTCCAATTCTGATGGCCAAAGGCGTGACAACTTTGTTTTTTCTTACTCCATGAATTTCGCTCGTGTTCCTCCACTTGATGCCACTGTTTTTCTGCCACCAGCTCCCAAATGGTCTATATAACAAATTGTTAATCTCTAATTATCAGTACTACTTAAAATATTACACTCTAATAAATGCTGGGTTGTTTCAACCCATGTTTGGGTCAAATATGGACAAACCCAGCTGTTGGTTTATTAAAAAATAATGTCCATATTTAACCCAAACATGGGCTAAAACAACCCAACATTTTTAGAGTGTATAATCATTCTTTTTTTGTTGTTTTATTGAACTGTTTTCAATTAAAATTATGAATAGAACATTTTTCTTCATTCAGTATGCCTTTTTTCTTCTCTGACCTCCCTCAATATTATCTCTGTATGCTTGATGATGGAAATTCACTGGGATCAGATGTTCTCTAACTGGGCTTCTCTAAAATATTTGTCTCTAATTTGTCATTTATCTAAGAGCTTTAGATGGCATAATCAATGCCGGGTCATGAGGACTGGGAATTGAATGGTTAACGTAGCTCTTTCACAAAGGATAAGCCTCTTGGGAAGTCCTGGATTATGCCGGCGTCTGCGTTATTGGTGAACAAGCAGTTGGGCTGAAGAAGAAAGGAAGGGCTTTGAAGTCCTTAAATCACCCGTCTATACGTTTCATGTTTGTGTATGTTAATTAGCATCCACTGGATGAGTGATTTCTCTTTAGCGTAACACACAAATGACGCCCACCCACAGTGCAGTTTCCTCAACGGAATAGATTGAACTGCATTCGCTGTGGCACGATATCTGTGGTCACACATGTGCATGGTAGTGTTTTATAAGGAGCATCTTTATCCTTGTGATTACCATACAGAACTGTACAAGAGAAACACTGTTGTAGTAGTTTCTGTATGGTTTTGATGAATATCACATGACTGGAATATAGTGCACTGTGACCTGACATGTTTTCTAGGTTAAACATTTAGGGAAAATGCCCCAAATTGGTTCTCTTTGTAAAACAACAACAAAAAGGGGGAGCTGTTTTGTGGTACCCAAAGTAAGTTCCCATTCCTTTTGTATTGCACAGTCCTGCAACCCAATGCCAGGCAAATCAATTTGATCTATCAGTCAAGACAAAATCTATTACAGTTTGTGCAAAACTCAAAGTGAAGCCAGTTTGACATGTAGTCTTTGCATTTTCCCTCCTAGTGTATTGCATCTATTAGTGCATTTTGCTAACCTTTGCCTCCCGTGACCAGATATGCATTGCAACCCCCATTCTTTCTTTCATTTCAGTGCTTTGCCTCTTGTCCTGCCCGCTCTGAAGTTTTGGACGAATAAGTGCATCCCTCCTTACCCGCTCTTGCCCTTAGTATGCCCTTAGCACCCAATACTCCCTGCCACACACTATAACGCACAAAGTGTTGGCAAGTGTAAAATAGAATAAGTGAGCCATGCTGCTTATGTTTTTTTTTCTGTTGTTGGTTCCGCAAAGAAAAAAAAAAAAAAGAAGCTAAAAATCTTGCTGTTAGAATATCATGTTATTAATCCTGATCTTTTTTTCATTAGACCCACAAGGCTCCAAATCGGATGGTACTCACAAGAAAGGTACTTCCTTTTTATTTATCCAGGATTATACAAGTTTATTGATTCATGCAATCCGGGCGATATCTCATCTGAGAAACGGCTAAATGATTTAATGAGATAAAGATGTCTGTGTGTTTTGATAATGGTTGAGGGTAACATAACTAATTTGCCCGCAATGCCACTGACATCAGACGTGCGTCTGATCTTTTTGTAAATGGCATGCTAACTTCACATGGGCATAGAGATATTAGTTTATCTTTAGTGGTATAATTGGATATCATTTTTGACATTTATTTACTAGTGGGAGGATCAGAGTAACAGGACATTAAAAGTGTGCGTTTATTTATTAATTAGCTTCCTTTTACTCTCGCTGTGGAAATTACTATTTATTTAAATGTGTGTGTAGCCTCCAGTTGTTGGTTTAGCATTGGAGCTTTGTGCCACTATTTAGTACCAGTTTATCCCTGATCTGAGCTTTGTGTAGCCGGGCACAGTTTTTATCTGTGCACCACTGATTTTTCCTCTGATCCTGGCTTAAATTATAATTAAATTGGGAGAACAAATGAATTTTAACACCTGACTGAACAAAAGAAATTATTCATCTAATCAGATTTTGTTGCTTTAGATAACAAGCCATGGTTTTACATATTGCATTCAAATAATATATTTGATTCTGATCAAGTACATTTGTCGCCGTGGTGCATGTAATATTGTTTTTGTGAGTATTGAGGCTGCGGAGATGCAGCTCTAGTCCTGTGGGTCGAACGCTGCTGGTAGATTCTTATTACAACCCTGTTATTTAGCATTATTTACACAGCTCACTCCCTTTATATAGACTAATGTGGAGCCTTCTGGATGTTTGTCACTGCTCCAGTGTTCTCAAATGTATGATCATAGGAAGAGGATCCACAAATCACATTAGAGTATTATTCTGCATTTATCACACAACGTTTAATCATCATTTATCCCAGCTGCGATTACTGCTAGCTGTTGGTGTGCTCTAAAATATGTCTGCGGTATGTTTAATGTGTGTTGTATGCATATATTAGCAGTGTGTTGTTAAGAACCATAATGTTCATTTTGAGTTTTTCAAGCCTTGCTACCTTAAAATTAGTCATGACCATGTAAGGTTTCTACTTGAAGTAGCAGGTTGTAGATGTGTTTGGATAATTTGAATAATAATTTGTCAGGGATGAAGCGTTTCTGATCAGATGATGAATATTCAGTGTGTTTGTCTTTATTGCATACTTTTTTTCCTCTAAGAGTCATTTACACATCCAATAAATAGCTCAGTGTAGTGAAGAGCAGGTTCATTATGAAGTCACAAGGAAATATGACTTTCCAACATTTAGTTTCCTTACAATATTTCCTTTATTCATTTTTTTTAATAATAACCACAGTATGTAGGATTCTGTGTTTTAAAGTTATGTTTTTCTACAAGCGTATTAACATTTTGAAGTAGTTAAACTTCTATCTGTTCTTTAGAAAACGAATACAGGTTCATTACAATTAATCGTCCAAACAGATTTGTTAAAATGTTTTATATTTGAAACCCAGCAGTTGGGTTAAATGTTTGCCCAACCTACTGGGCAGTTTTATTTAACTCAACTATTGTTTAAAAATGACTATATGGCTGGCTTAAAATGAACCCAAAATATGTTGGAAATTAAAAATCAGACACATAATTACTAGAGGCGACAATTTAATACATGTTTATCATTTAATTATTATTCATTAAACTTAAATTAATAAATGTTAATTTCCAACATACTTTGGGTTCATTTTAAGCAAGCAATACAGTCATTTTTAAACAATAGTTGAATTAAGTAAAACTACCCAACAGGTTGGGCAAGCATTTAACCCAACCACTGGGTTAAAAAAAAACAAAAAAAAAAACCCCAACTGTTGGGTTAAAACAACCCAATCGCTGGGTTTGTCCATTTTCAACCCAACTTGGGTTGTTTTTAACCCAGTATTTTGTGCCTTTGTTTTGCTCAGCAGAGATACATAGCATTTTGTCAACTACACAACTGAATTACTTTCACACTATTAAAAAAATGTGCTTAAGTTAGTAGCATTAATACTTTTACCTAGTTACTCCCTAGGACTGTATATATGTTACTGAAATATGTAAATAACTCCAATAGCATTTCAGTATAATGGCCAGTGAAATCTGGATTGGACAGTACAGGAGTTCAGTCTCAGCGCTAGTCCAGCCGAGATGTCTGTCAGTTTAATAGAGATTCATCATATTAATCTAATTTTCTTCTTATCTCTAATCTTATTATTTCATATGCATAGCCACAGAGTATACGGAAACAATCGACACAGTCTCTCATATCATTAAAACCATCAGTTAACCTCAGTGTGAATCACTTTCACTGCAATATTGACCATTTTATCTCATGCCTCCTGCAGCTGAAGCTACCCAGGTAATCCAGTGTAATCAAACTGTAGTCGACTCATTCTCCATTCCGGACTCGCTGCCATAGCCCTCCTATTGATTTATGTCTCTCTCCAGCCTCCCTCCTCCAAGGCTGTCATGTTTCCCCTATCAGTGATGCTAGCCTCAGGGGCAGGAAGAGATCCTGGTAATTTAGCAGTGTGTCATTACTTATAGGCATGTGACAATGCTAACTCAGACACTCTCTCTGAAACTAGCTGTCACTGCACGGGCATCTCTCCCCGTCTGAGCCGCCTCTGTCCGACTCTTATGAATTTTAATACAATCCCCTTAATGGTTAGGGTCGCCTCTAGCTGAACCGAACCTGGAGTGATGGATGGCTGTGACTTCTGCTCAATCTGGATTTGGTTTTGTTGGAGTGGGTTGTTTCAAGTAGAAAACGCATAGAATGTAAAATGATGTTTCAGTCAGGGATCCATATAGCTGCTTTTCATGTCCATTAACCAGGTTGTTAATTGTCAACCATTTTGTCGTAGTCATTTGCTAACCCATTTCAGGACATGTTGTGCTATATTACATTTTTTTAATGCTTAGAATGTTTTGTTTTGTTTCTCTTTTTTACTACTCTATATTCTGTTTTCTGTTTTATTTTTTGTACAGTTTGATACTATTATGTTTTAGTAGTATTCTAGTGTAGTGTTTTGTTTTTGTGTACTATTCTATACTCTAGTTTGAACTATTATATTCTGTTTATGTATTCTTTTTTTATTATTCTATATTATGCTCTGTTTTTGTAGTATTCTAAAACAGTATTTTGTAATATCATATGTAAGGGATAATCCACGGCTAGCTGTGCATTAAACAATTTTAATGCATGACGTGGAAGGCAAAGCAGAGGTACATTCAAATCGGCTAGCTGTGGATATCGCGCTTGGTAACACTTTATTTTTGTGTCATTGTTACATATATTACATGTAGTTACTCTAGTAATAACTATACATTATGCATAATTACAAGTAACTAACCCTAAACCCAACCAAACCCTAATCGTAACCCTATAGTAAGTACATGTAGTTAATTAATATTACTCAGTACTTACATGTATAATTACAGTGTAACAAAGACACCTTAAAATAAAGTGTAACCCTTTATTTTAAGGTGACGTAGTGAGCAATATTAATTAACTACATGTACTTACTGTAGAGCAGTGGCTCTCAAACTTTTTTGGTTGCGCCCCCTTTAAATTTTTTACAAAATCTGATGCCCCCCCCCCATTATTTTATAATTTACTTATTTTATAAATAAATATTATATATGTAATAATATATTATCATTTCATTAAAAATTAGAAAAATTGAAAGATTTTTTAAATTGAAAAACATGCAATAAAAAACACCTGCATTAGTTTCACTTTGTAATGTCACTGAATCATTGAAAGCATAATAACAAGAAAATAATAGATCAGAATTTTTAATTTAAATAAACAAAAAAAAGTAAATATTTCAGCCCATAACAGTTTTGACAGCACCTCACAAGCTCAGCTTCTTGTAAGTTACGTCTTCTCACCGAAACACGTATAGCAGCGGAGTGCGCGCCGTTCACAATAGTAGCTTGTGATTCTGTCAGCTGAACGAATTCTATGTTGGGCTTGTTCACACAGTAACAAGTCAAGAATCTGAAGAAGAACGATTCAGTGTAATTGGCCTTCGGTGCCGCTTTATATAGGCAGAGCGCCAACCGCTATTCATGCACTTGAGCGCCATTGCAAAACTTTTTTTTTTTCCTGTTGATCTCCAGCGCGCCCCCTGCAGTACCCGTGCGCGTCAGTTTTCGTCAGTTACGGCGCATTAGATCTAGCATTCTGCCCACTTTAAATCAGACATAGAGATAAAGGAGACTGTCCTCCAAAAAAAAAAACTGACCCTATAGGTCGTGTTTCAAGCACCTTATTACGACCTGTATTTACGTTTTAAAGTCATGCGCCCTCTAGCTGGCGTAAAAATAATGACAATGTCGTGTTACGTCTGTCGTCATGAAATGACGTATGACTGTCGTTACCAATCAAAATTGTGATTGTTCATTTAAATGCAATGTGTGGACTTTTTACACCATTTCTCCTATTTCCATTTAGCAAAACTCTTTTTTTTTATTAATGACTACACCCACCCCATCCCTAAACCTACCCTTAGTGATTTATAGTACATATACTCTTTGAGCGCATGCGTTCCCTGGGATCGAACCCACTATCGCATGATCACGTGATTGCATATTGTTGTTGCAATGCTCTGCCAATTGAGCTACGCGAAACCCGAAATATGACGCAGATAAAAGGGAACAATGCATTAAAATGAAAGTGTCCTGTTGTCGATAGGGGCGCAACTTTAGTAAACACTCCTATGGGTCGTATTTCAGGGAAGTGACAAACAACCTATATGGTCGTATTGGTTGGAGAACATGTTGAGATAAAGTAGTGTGTAAAACTACATTTATTTGAATGAATGAATTATAGAAATTATTTAAATTCAACCAGCAATGTTACCTCCTTGTTGCTGAGAAATATAATGTAGCGATTCAGTACTGAAGCTGTTTTATTAATAAAAGTCGCATGGCAGCGTTGATAACAAGTTTCTGTGCTCCTGAATGTTTCTATGTGTGTGCAGCGCGATCTCTGAGTGGTGTATGCGTGTGTGTGTGCATCAGTGAAAACAGCACATTAATATAGAACGGTGATTAAACTGGAACTTGCATTAAACAGTTTTATACTACGAGGCTGCTGAATGCTCGAATCTGATTGGTTGACGAACGTTCTAAGGTGTGCAATAGAGTTTTGTCAAAAGTATGCAGAATGC
This sequence comes from Ctenopharyngodon idella, assembly GCF_019924925.1. Taxonomy (NCBI): domain Eukaryota; kingdom Metazoa; phylum Chordata; class Actinopteri; order Cypriniformes; family Xenocyprididae; genus Ctenopharyngodon; species Ctenopharyngodon idella. The sequence continues at coordinate 4,252,354 of NC_067233.1, forward strand.
AACTTTGAGCGCTGTTGAGCGGATTCGTAAACACCTCTGATTGGCCAATGTGTTGACACGCTCATTGGATATGTCTGTGATTGGCTACAATGATCAACGCACGGCAACGTTTTAAAGCACACGGAAGTGTGTTTAATTTGAAAGCGTTTTGAAAGCAGGCATCTATCAGTGGACCGGTCCACGATAGACGCCTGCTTTCAAACGCTCCCGTGCGTATCTGTGTAAGCGCTCGGTGAAGAGCATCATTGATGACTATTTACAACATTTTTACAGCGTTGATCATTGAAGCCAATCACAGACATATCCGATGAGCGCGTCAACACAATGGCCAATCAGAGGTGTTTACAAATCCGCTCAAAAGTGCCTAAAGCGTCACATTTTTTAAATTTCAGGTACCAAAGTCGGTACTTTTGACAACTCTAGTGTGCAATTATTTTCAGGGAAACGCACGGTTAGAGTAGTTCTAGGCCGGTCTTGACCGCATTACAGTTCCATATCACTTCGCCAAATTATTTCAGTTATTTCAAAAGGTCTTTACAGCCTACAACAGCAAAAGAAACATACCCCACAATGACACTGACCAAGCAAATATAGTAAACAATAGGATAAAAACGACAAATTATTGTCATGGTTTTTGCCACAAAATACGTTTTATTATGTCCTGAAAGGTCATACTCTATTTCCCGTTCTCTCACTCAAACGTGCACACAACACACTACGGACACACACTTGCACAGAAACACGTTGTTTCTCCGCTTTGCATCGTGGCCACCTCGGGTGTGCATTATTTTCTAATAATTCAACAGCCCGTTGTCAATTATTCCTTATTTCCTTGCACACCTTCCAGCCAATCAGAATCAATTATTCAGACAAACCATGGTATGTTTTTTTTAAAGAAGTAGTCTAATATATTTTTCTGTTTGTGCACTATTCTGTGTCATATTCTTTGTAGTATTCTATTTTTGTCCTATCCTGTACTGCATTGTGTTTTTGTGTAATATTCTAGTGTAGTATTCTGTTTTATGTACTATTCTATACTATGTTCGTTTTGTAGTATTCTATCAGTAGTAGTCTATAGTGTAGGGTGGTTTTTAGTATTATGGTATTCTATATTATATTCTGTCATTTTTGTTGTTATCTGTACTATATTCTCTTTTTATAGTATTCTATACTACTCTGTACTATATATTTTTTTGTGTGTGTGTATTATTTTGTTTTTGTTGTTCTAAATCTCTTCACACTACAAGAAATCACTTCTGATACTTTAACCGTCATCACATCAAACAACAAAATCTCAATAGAAATGGATTTTGGATTATGTAGCTACATGATTTATTTGTTTTTTTCACTGTTTCACTCTTTATAAAGAAGCTCAGCTCCTTCACTGCAGCTTAACACCTTTTCTTTTTACCTTATCACTGTAACTAGAGCAGCGCAAATTGAAAATTGCCCCATGCCAATAGATTTACCCAGCATCAGCCCATATGTACGAGGAGTAAGAGGAAGCCCTTGACATTTGCCCCGGTGTTGATTCAATGAGGTGCGATGAAAACGGTGTGCTAACATGGAAAATCTGGTAGGGCACTTTGCTGTCCCTTTGTTACCAGTGGATCTCACTCCAGATAAAAACTGCCTTGCCAAGACCTTATAGGTACAGCCGAAGCCATATAAATATTTAATGCCTCTGTGCCATTGTATTTCTGCTGAGAGCAGCTCGATTTTTAACATAGCAATATCATTAAGCTTTCTTTATTTATATCAGACACTTTCATTTGTGGTAGTCCACTTACCTGGGAGGCATCTTAAGTGCCCGTTGTTTGTAATAAATCTGTTTTGCTCCCGCATTGAGAGTGTCCTCTGGGTACAACATCTCGTGCGCCATTTTCCCACCAGCTGACCGGCGTAAAACAGACTAATGGCTTTTGAGGCCGTATCATTCTCCAGTTGCTGCTAGGTAAAGAGATGGACTCTGGTATTGATCAGTTTAGACATGGACCTTGTTAATGAAAGACTATAAACTGGTAACTGTAAAGATGAGTTGTGGTTGTTGGTTTATGAAGTAGTAATTGGTCTCTCGGCTCACTGTTTTTTTTTTTTTTGTTGTTGTTTTTTCTCTCTCTCTTTGGCGGCAAGCACATAATTTATGGGCTTTCTAAGGAGGTTATACTTACCCAAGGGACATTTGATTAATGATTGTTCTGTTTATGCATGAAATTAATCACAGTAATGACTTTCTCAATGTCTTGATTTTTCTTTGTAAATACTTAATTGTGCAACGTCAATACAGTCCAGAAAAACGCTCTTCCCCCACTTTCTCCTTCTCTGCCTCTGATGAGCACATCTCTAGGAAAGACGAGGCTGATCTTTGTGACTCGCGTGTCTTGTTTGTGTCTGTGTAATAAAGAGAAGCGCAGTGAAACGTGTGAGGCTTCTAAACTACCGTCACCTCTACGAGATGAGAGTGGAGGCACGGCTCCGAAATTAAGGTCTGATTTGCTGGGAAAGACAGCTGAGTGAAAAATATATGAATAACCTGTACGTCCCTTCGTTGGTGGTTGCTTCTCTCTGCAGTGAGCTGCTCTTAGGAGAGTGGGGCGCAGATTGTTTGGCAAAAACATGGCAAAGCAAATCATTCTTGGCGATGACTCACCCTTTCCTGACAGTTAATGAGCTCTGTCTTTCTCTCTCTCCTCTCCTTATTGGAGGCTGGGCTCACAAATGAACTGCAGTGGGGGTGAGGACATTAGATTTCCTCTGTGCTGCGTCACATACAGCAAGGAAAGCCAAGAACAGACAAATGATTACAGCCAGTGTAATACCCAGTGGAAGAAATAAGCCAAGAGCAAGTAACTATGGGGCCTGACACTGTATAGAGGCTCAAACAGGAACTGCCTTATAATATGATACTATTCGAGCCAGTTCCAAAACTAGTGAGCCGCCTATGAAGGCAAAGTCTGGTTCAAAAGGTAAGCAACTGAATTATGCTAAGATACCTCATTTAAGCCAAATTCCTTCACAGAGAACGATAATGCACTACAAGTGATAAAAAGAAATCCAAGATGGCGGACAAAGCCATGTTGACTTATAAATAATGCTATATTTGGTTTAAAATGGAATGTTACGTTACGCACACTCATTAATTTCGCTGAACTGAACAATTAGAGAACTGTGCTGTTAGCTTAGCAACATGCTAATGTCGGACTCTATTGCGAGTTGAGTCTTTCATGCAGAATGCAAATTGTATGGCGTCTGGAATGTTACAAATTAGTTTGATTATGATTAGGGCTGCACGATTAATCAAAAATAAACCGAACATATTTGGCAAAGACTAAATTGGGTTTTTTTTATGCGCAGCTTCTCAGTGAAGCACCGCTCTGTGATCAGTAGTAAATGCTGCTCCATCTGAAGGCCAGAGGGCGCTCTTGCACAGAAACTCCAAATATCCCCCGCAGATGTAAGATAATACACATCGTACTATCTCTGTAGTTGAATTAACAGAAGAAAGAAACTTTGATTTGATTAAACATGACTAATAAACACACGACTACGACAAAATATGGTTAATATATGAGTTCTTCAAGCCTTCTCAGGTATTTTCATGATGATAAGCATTAAGTATGTTTATAATGCAATGCTAATCGACATAGCCTTTATCACTGTATAGAATACTATGAAATAATATGTTGCGTGCCTTATTCTAGGGCTGCTCGATTATGGCAAAAATAATCACGATCAATATTGAAATCACGATTATTTATCACGATTATTAGTGGGTGATATGATCAAAGTCTTATTTCATGATATGAGTAATTTTAAATGTCAGTGAAATTTCACAATTATCAATACTTCAGCAAAAACTAATACTAGGTTAATTAATGTAAGTAAAAAGTCCTCAAAACAGCTAAAGAAGACAATAAACAGTCAACAATTAAATAAGAACAAAGAAACTAATTACAAACAAAGCACAGAACAAATAAAATACAACAGAACAAAAATACAAATGAAATAAACAGCGCTTTAGGTTTTTCAGATAGATGTACTAACAGTGGTATTTAGATAAGTAATACCCAAAAGAATGTAAAATAACTGCTGTTTACATTAAATATAGACATTCTTATTTAAAACTAAAGTTATTCACTCAAGAGCAGTGAGTGATTTTATCTTTGTCTTTTCCTGTTAGATTAACAATGACTTTAGCAATCATTAATGTTGGCTGCTGTCCCTTTAAGAGCTGCACGGACCCAATAGACCTTATGTAGCCCCGCCCTTTTCAGCGCTGCGCTCGTTGTCTTTTGTGTTCCGGTTTGTATTTCCACAGCGAACTTACGTATTTATGAATAAACTGCTCGTTTTGAAAACTTCCCGGTCGACTGACATTTGTTAAGACATCTGATTTAAACATTACAATGTTCACGATAACTTTCATTGATTCTACAAGTAAATCCACTTCACCAGCTAATTATTCTTTGACAGCGATGCCATAGAAACATACAGAGCTACCGCAAAAACAGAAGTTCAAAGACAATATTATAAAGATGGCGACGCCTCTATGTTATGCTGCCTTCACGAGGTCTCGGAATTATGGTAAATACGAGTTTCCTAGGTAAAAATTGCACATGAACACCCTTTCATTTCGCAACATGAATGCGATGAGCTCGTAATCACGACTTCAGAAGTGGTGATTATCAAATTTCCAATAGCAAGTGAAGGCAGCAATACACATGCACACTTTCTCAGTGTACACTTAAGACATAACCGACTGCATTTACGAGGATACTTACCAAAATGGCATTTCGATATATTTGTGTTGGCTATTTGACTGTTTAGGCGCGTATCTGAAGCCATTTGCTTATTCGCGTCCCGCACTGTCCCAGAGCACGCACAGGTGGCCGCCTAGGGAACAGCGTCCGTTTCGCGGCTTAATGCGCTTTTAATAGCACTGTTTATGTTTAATATCAAGCACGTCCCGAAGTTTAGCAACAGCAGACTGCATTTTACATCCCTCTCTTATTCGGCTGATTTGGATGTTAAGTTTGGTTTAGGGAGGAATAAAAGTGCACCACTGTGGAGGAAAGGAAGGTGTGCTAAACGGGATGCAGCATCGGTACAGTAATCGTTTTACCTCGATTATCTTGTTTTCATAATCGTTGGAAGCCAAAATTGAAAATATGATTAATTGCACAGCCCTACCTTATTCTGTTTAAGAAGCCACATCATCTCACAGAAGGATGTTTTCAAACACTCAACTGATGTTATGAAGTGAGTTTGGAGTAGAAACATGTTATTAAATGTTGTCTTTTGTTGGACAAGAGGTTCATAAATGCTTCTCATGTTTGGAAATTCACGTGTTGCTTTTTCAAATTCACGTTATAAGCGACTCAAACTCACCGTGCTTTCAGATGGAGCAGCATTTATTGCTTCACTGACAAGCTGCGCATGAAATAAGTAGCAGCCTTTGCGATTTCATAATCGCACTAATAAGCACGATTTCGGGTTAATTTCGATTAATCGTGCAGCCCTAGTTAGGATGCTCCCTTAGAAGGGAGCTGCCTTTGTAGGCAGGCAGTGGGACAGCTCACTAGGTTGTTGTGTTCATTTAAGATATAAACCTTAGTCAGGTTTGACGCCACATTGAATTTAACACAAATGAAAATGAGGATATGACTCTCCTTTGCAATGGCACGTACTATAAAAAGATACTAGATCACATAATTTTTTTTTTTGTTAAACAGTACAATCCATTGAACGCACTGTATTTCTGTCCCTCACAGCTTCGTTTTCATCCCTGTCTAAATTAAAGGGTTAGTTCACCCAAAAATGAAAATTCTGTCATTAATTACTCTGAGTACAGTGGTTCAATATTAATATTATAAAGCGACGAGAATATTTTTGGTGCGCCAAAAAAACCAAAATAACGACTTATTTAGTGATGGCCGATTTCAAAACACTGCTTTAGGAAGATTCGGAGCGTAATGAATCAGCGTGTCGAATCATGATTCGGATCGCGTGTCAAACTGCTGAAATCACGTGAATTTGGCGCTCCGAACTGCGAATTCGACACGCTGATTCATAACGCTCCGAAACTTCCTGAAGCAGTGTTTTGAAATCGGCCATCACTAAATAATTTGTTTTTTTTGTTTTTTTTTTTGGCGCACCAAAAATATTCTCGTTGCTTTATAATATTAATATTGAACCACTGTACTCACATGAACTGATTTAAATATGTTTTTAATACCTTTATGGATCTTGAGAGTGGAAATGTCATTGCTCCCTATGGAGGCCTCACGGAGCCATCGGATTTAAACAAAAATATCTCAATTTGCATTCCGAAGATTAACGAAGGTCTTACGGGTGTGGAACGGCATGAGCGTGAGTAATAAATGACAGAATTTTCATTTTTGGGTGAACTAACCCTTTAAGTATGGCACTTCTCTGACGTATCTAAAATCTATTTCTCAATTAAAACATTTCTGATGACGCAACGCTGTAAAATGTCAAATCATACATATGAGGTAAATTTATTTCCAGGTAATAGTTTTCTCGGGGATTACACTTCAGCAGCCTTATAGAGCAACTAATAAATTGTGCAAGACTTTGCAGATTGCAATATGCTTCTTTCCAGTAATCTACTCGTTCAGCACCTTAGGATGCTGCGTGTGGCTCGTCAGCAGGCAGAGAAATGGGGTTCAGGGTTTCTCCATGCTGTTCAGCAGCTCTGTATCTAACCGAATCAGAAGTGTGGAGCCGCCTGACAGGGTCTTTACGAGGCCATGAGCGCCGTGTCACTCCAAATATCCCCCTCTCTGTGTTTACAGAGCCATATGTGATGGATCGCTTGTTTTTTTAACAGCAGAAGTATGGTTTCTGTTCAGTCGTATACATCTGTCTCTTTGACTGCAGGTTTTCTTCCAATATTTCTAAAACAGAAATGGGAGGAACAATGGCTTCCCTTTGAGGGTTTGTTCTGTCCTGATAATAATACTGTTGGCCCTTGTCTTCACAGAAGACTCACCTCAAGATCCATTCTCCTTGGGATGATTAGTCTAATAAACAATTTTACTCCATATTTTAACAGCATCTTTGTTTTGAAAGCTAAGGCAATCCGTGTATCTTAAAAATAAGATTTACATGCTTAATGTCAATTATAATGTGCTTATTTAGCAGGTAAGTTTTGGTTAGTATTTGTAGTTGATTCTTAATAAAGAATATTTTAAAATTTTGGTAAGATTAAAATGGGTAGGATAACCTGTTTTTTTTTTTTTTTATCAGTATCATTTAACTTATTTGTTGTTGTTTTTTTGTTGTTTTTCTCTTTTCTTTTTCCACAGGTCCACCTGTGAACGTAACATGCAACATTTTTATTAACAGTTTTGGATCTATTGCTGAAACAACAATGGTGAGTATATTGACAAAAGTGATACACATGATATGTAACCCTATAATGTTTTGGTGAAGAAAACAAATCAGATGAACGGGCTCCAAAACTCTGAGAAATATTCTTCTATTTTGCATTTGTCTATTTTAGTACATTTTTGTCAATACATATGATTAGCATAACAAATTGAGTGAGAAGTTGAACATAAATTTGAATATGCTTCTTTCGTTTTAGTTTTTTTTTTCTGTTTCTTTCAAGGTTTTAATTAAAATCCAGTCCCAGAATATTGGACCCCTCCGTTCACACCTAGAATGATCACGATAACTATGAAGTTTAATAATAATTATTCTAATTCTGAATAATAGTTACACTTTAATTCGATTTTATTATAAGTGCTCGCTACTATGTCATCTGTCACTTAAAATTATTGAGCTCTTTCAAGTCAGATGGATGTTGATAGGCTGTCACTGTTTTTATCATTCATTAGCTGGAAAAATCTTTCTGAAGGTGACTCCAACAATTGTTTTTGTTATAGTTGTGTTGTGGGCTTTACTATTTGGTAACACTTTATTTTGATGGTCCACTTTAGTAATACTACTAGCTATAAGTAACTTTGCAACTACATGTCAACTACCAGTAAATAGAGAATTAGTAGACTGTCTGCTTAACATTTTTTTTGATGCTCCACCAACTAACATTTTACTGACAATAAGTACCAGTCTACTAATACTCTAATGACTGGTATTTTTTCCAGCTGATGAATGATGAAAACATTGACAATGTTTTAAGCCAATCAGCATCCATCTAACTTGAAACTGATGACATAGCAGCGCACACTTATAATAAACAGAATGTTACTGCCTTTGGTGTGAATGCTAAAATAGTTATTGTTATAGTTATCATTCTTGGAGTCAATGGGCCTTAAGTGGTCACTCTTTTTATGGTAATGGAAAGAAGGTGAATTAAAAGGATTAGTTCACTTCAGAATTACAATTTCCTGATCATTTGCTCACCCCCATGTCATCCAAGATGTTTATGTCTTTCTTTCTTAAGTGGAAAAGAAATTAAGGTTTTTGAGGAAAACATTCCAGGATTTTTCTCCATATAGAGGACTTCAACGGCTACCAACAGGTTGAAGGTCCAAATGTCAGTTTCAGTGCAGCTTCAAAGAGCTCTACACGATCCCAGACGAGGAATAAGGGTCTTATCTAGCGAAACGATTGGCCATTTTCTAAAAAAAATAAAATTATACACTTTTTAACCACAAATGCTCATCTTGCATTAGCTCTTCGATGTGCCACGCATTACATAATCATGTTGGAAAGGTCAGCAAGAACCAAGCAAGTGTTTACAAAGCGAATGCCTTTACAAAAAAAAGTAAAAATGATGATATTGGATGATTTTAAAGCTGAAGGAGAAAATGAGATGGAGTTTTTCAACCTACCACGGTACTACCCGTGACCTTTCCAACGTGATTACGTAATGCATGGCGCATCGCAAAGCTGGTGCAAGACGCGCATTTGTGGTTAAAAAGTATATACATTTTAGAAAATGACCAATTGTTTTGCTAGTTAAGACCCTTATTCCTCATCTGGGATTGTATAGAGCCCTTTGAAGCTGCACTGAAACTGACATTTGGACCTTCAACCCGTTGGTCCCTGTTAAAGTCCACTATATGGAGAAAAATGCTGGAATGTTTTCCTCAAAAACCATAATTTCTTTTTGACTGAAGAAAAAAAGACATAAACATCTTGGATGACATGGGGATGAGTAAATTATCAGGAAATTTTAATTCTGAAGTGAACTAATCCTTCAATATGTGCACCCAAATCCAGACTCTCACATTTGTAGATTTATCGAACATATTCCAATAAGTACCTCTAGGGCAATATAGTTGTTTTCAGTTTCCAAGTATTGATAAATGCAAATGCAATTGAAAGACATTTTCAACCGTTGACCAGGTGAAGGTAATACTTCATTCGAGCCTCTATGAGCACGAAATAAATAATATCTTGTAATGCCAAGATTTCCTGTTTGGCACCAGCTGAGCAGGTCCTAAACTTCAGCAGCTTGCAGAACCCCTTCAAGCAGAACAAATGCAGTGCTTTCCACTCTTTCTTTCCTCCATAACCAGCGGAATTGATCCGAGTTGCTCATGCTCGTGTTCACACTGAGCAAACGGCGGCGAGGTGGAGGGGCAGGGGCAGGTAATGTGAGCGATATCGATAAATCTTTAGTGCTTATAGGGCAGTCGAGAACAATGTTTCATCCTGTAATGATCCTGACCGATTCCGGCCACTTCTGAGACCGTCGGTCCCCCCCGGCCTTTCGCTGTCCTAATTGTTTACCCTTCTTATAAGGCAAGGGGCTCACGGGAGAGGCGAGTGGCTATTTAATTAGCTCGCCGGCTCTTTCATTTTCTTGAGCAAGCAAGAGAGAGAGAACGTGTAAATTTCAGCGTCCGTCATTTGTTAGGAGAGTTGGGCGCGCGAGAGTCGTGCAAACTTTTTCTAATATGTCACCGTCAGGATAGGATCTGGCCTTGGGCTTGAATCGCATTATGAGTGGGTTGTTGCCATAAATCACTCTCCTTAGCCTAGAGAAATCAAATCAGAAAAAAAAGTTGTGTGTGCGCTGATGAATGTGCGCCCACTCCTCGCTTGTTTGCAAAATCATTCTGTCGGAAACTAGCTGTATGTTTGAAGGGGAGCGTTTGACTGCAGGCGTCCTGTTGTGGTAATGGATGTCGGAAAATCACAGTAGACAAGAGCAAAAGGTTTTACTAATTTTGCCATATGTATGCGTGGTTTCTGTGACGTTAAATGTGTGTAATGTGCGTTTGCCGAAGAGAACAGATGTGTTTACATAACACCTGAGTAATTGGGAGATAATGCTACTGGTAATGAAGCCGCTATGTATCGCTCTGTTGTTTTTGCAGGGTTTAATTTGTGCTACAATGACCGTGGGCTGTTTATCATAAAGGAGAAATATTGACAAAGTTAAATCGATGGGACTTGTTCTTTTCCATTGCTCTCCGAGAGGCAAATCTAATAACCTGAGACAGATGATTCTCCTCCATCAAAATATTTCGAAATCCTTGGGATGAACCGGTCACCTTACATTAGGATAATTGCCCTGAAATGTCCTTGCATGTTGTAGCTGATTGCCATTGCAAAGGTCATCCAGTATATTCTGTGCCGTGCGGATCATCCCAAGGTACATTACTGCCCAGACAGTTTAATGGTCTCCCTGAAATGATATAACTGCATGCCTGTTTTGGAGAAGAATTGACAATTATGGCAGTGTGTTGGGGCGAAATGCCACTGCTTTACGGTGTCTGCTTTTACGCACCAGTCTGCCTGCGCAAATAACAATTACCTTGAGCAAAATGTATAGTGGGATGATGCCAAATTTACCTGGACTAAGTTTAGACATACTAGCAAATGTCTTTGTGAAACTTCACAGGTTCCTGAATCTGATGTTAGCTTATAAAATGTACTGGTGTCTCTTCCTCACCTCTGATCGGTTGACATGGCTGTCTTTGTGCGCCACAGGATTACAGAGTGAACATTTTTCTGAGACAGCAGTGGAATGACCCTCGGCTGGCCTACAGCGAATATCCCGATGACTCTCTTGACCTTGATCCCTCCATGTTGGACTCCATTTGGAAACCCGATCTGTTCTTTGCCAATGAAAAGGGAGCTAATTTCCATGAGGTTACCACTGACAACAAGCTTTTGAGGATCTCCAAAAACGGGAATGTTTTGTACAGTATAAGGTGAGAGAGCAATATATAATCTAATCGTACGGTGTGTTTGTACACTTTAGACCGGGGCTAGTTGTCACACCAGCTTTATTGCAGTCTAGGTTTCTCAGGGTGGATTGATTTCTGTGTGCCCTTTGAAAAAAAAGACATACAGTTCATTAAACACACGTTGACCTTTTGAGATAACATGGCTCAGTAGTGGGCCATGTTGTTACGCTATATGGGGCAAGTTGTCGCAAAGGAACCTGCCATTAAACAGCTTTTTATAGAATTTTCTGCAAAATGTAAAAAACAAAATCATTATTATACAGAAAAATGTAGCAAAAAAAAACTATCAACAAATGTTTTGGCCAAATAATATAAAAATTATAAAACATATACAATATAAGACTACATTTAATTGATCAAAAGTGAGTAAAGACGTTTATAATGTATAAAAAGATTTCGATTTCAAATAAATGCGTAACTTTCTATTCATCAAATAATCATAAAAAATCATCAGTATCACGATTTCCACACAAATATTAAGCAGCACAACTGTTTTCAGCATTGATAATAATCATAAATGTTTCTTGAGCATCAAATCAGCATATTAGAATGATTTCTGAAGGATCATGTGACACTGAAGACTGGAGTAATGATGCTGAAAATTCAGCTTTGATCACAGGAATAAATTACATTATAATATATACTAAAATAGAAACAGTTACTTTCACAATTTTACAGTTTTTACTGTATTTATCAAATAAATGCAGCTTTGGTGAGCATAAGAGACTTCTTTTAAAAACATTAAAAAAATCTTACCAACCCCAAACTTTTGAATGGTAGTGTATCTTGTTGAAATTATACACAGTTTCGACTGTATGCATGCTTAAAGGATTAGTTCACTTTAAAATGTAAATTAAGATTAAGATTTACTCACCCTCAAGCCATCCTAGGTGCATCCTAAAGCGTAACTCACGTCACGTGGTGTAAGCCTTTTGAACTGCGAGAGGCGTTACACTTTTATCGTAAGTTAAATACGGAAGGCGGTCTGGCGGAAGCTAGATATTTTACTTTATAACTTGTTAAATATGGATATTTTTTTTTTACACAAATGCATCGCTTCAGAAGGTCTTTATTAACCCCCCGGAGCCGTGTGGAGTACGTTTATGATGGATGGAAGCACTTTCTTGAGCTTCAAACTCATTGGTTCACTGCCATTATAAAACTTGGACACGTCAGGATATTTATTAATATAACTCCAATTGTGTTCATCAGAAAGAAGAAAGTCATGTACACCTAGGATGGCTTGAGGGTGAGTAAATCTTGGGGTAATTTTCATTTTAAACTGAACTAATCCTTTAATTGTGTGGTATATATTATAAAAATACTTTATAATTTAAAAAAATGAAATAGCTTAAAGCAAAAAGATATGAGTGTCCTTCTTGGCATTTTTCCAATTTCCAAATTCACTTTGTGTCTTATCATTGTAGCATTAAAGAGGACTGGGGTTGTGGCGAATAGCTGTGTGGATTGGGAAGCCTCGTCTCTTAACTTGACACTATCAAATGAACCTTTCAGATCAATTTGGTCTTAGCTGTGAACTCCCTCTAAACTGCAGCAGCCACAGCGCACAGTTAAATTGAACATTTCAGGTAAATAACCACTATCCTGTGATAGTGACGTAATTACAGCCGTGAGTGAGGATTGAATCAGAGCTCTGCACTGGGCTGCTTCTTTATCTAGCTTTAAGATCGTATGAGGCAGAGTTAATAATCATAGATTTAATAGAGTTTGGTTGTATTTCTTAAAGGAATAGCCACCTAAAAATGAAAAATCTGCCTTTTTGTATTCTCATCCTTATGTCGTTCCAATTCTGTCTGCTGTTTCCATACTATAACAATTCATAGTGACCACAAGCTTCAAAAGGCGCTATAAAAATGGTCTGTATACTATATTTTAAGTCGTCTGAAGTGAGGAACAGAATGAAATTTAAGTTATTCACTGATAATCTTCACCTCCACTGCATCTGTCAAATCAATTTGGCACCTGTGCTTCAGGTTGGACATCAATAACATCAAACATTATTGGTTCTCCAGTGTCTCATAACCAGGTGTCTCGTAAAACCAAAACGGCCTGCGCCATATTTGATTTGAGCGCTGCGGTGGAAAACAACCGATGACAGTGAGCAAATAATGACAGGATTGTAATTATTGGGTGCTGTGTTGTTATTGTTAACTAAAAATAAACAATTTTTTTTTTAATCATTTAAAATAAAGCTGAAATCTAATAAAATATAAACGTTAGATGAAAAAACAAAAACTTAAAAAGGGATATGTCTGTTAATTCATGACTTTCTAAAATATCGAGGTAATGTTCAAACTCTTTATTAAAATCGCTGGATTACATAAAAAGAATTGACAAGACATTTCGATGTTCATCCAAACACTATCCTCAGTTGTAAAAACACAGGAAGTAACTCTGGCAAATATGTCAGAGTAGATGGTATTCCTCGTCGCTTACGGTGGTGCCCCTCCGTCTCGAGATGTGTGCCCGCTGATCTCTCCATACAGCGCCGTGGCATCGTTTCTAAAACAGCATTATAGGCGTGGGACAGATGATGCCTCAGACCCCCTCCTCTGTTCAGTGAGGGACGCTCCACTTTCACATGAATCGAATCACTATTGTATGGAAATAACAGCATAAAGAATTGGAACGACATAAGTATGAGTAAAAAAAGGCAGATTTTTTATTTTTAGGTGGCTATTCCTTTAAGATATACAACTAAACTCTATTAAAGCTATGATTATTAACTCTGCCTTACCCAAAAATGAAATTCTGTCATCATTTACTCACTGTCTATAAGGCTTTCACACCTGAAATAGTTAACCCTGGGTCATTAAAACCGAATCCTGGGTTATCTTGCTTGACGTTTCACACTGCTCATAATTTACCGGGGGTTCACAATTAATCCTGGGTATTCATAAGCTGACGTTTCACACTGTACATTCATAAACCTTGGGTTAATGGTGTTATTTGCAGTGTCAGTGTCATTGATTGGATAAACGCACCACGCGACCTGTTTACATTGCTCTAGCATTACGCATCCTCGTATTGCCAACTGTATCAAGTTTATACTGAATGGATATTTCGGACTATGAAGGTAAGAATGAAACGGTCTCTTGTCACATTTTCTGTCAATATTTGACATTTTTTCCTTTCAAACACTAAATTTACCGTTTATAAACAATGTGCAGTGTTTCCACGACTGTCCAAAGCAGGCAAATATGAGGAACGCGATTTGTTGTCTGTTGCTAAGCGTCTAGCTGTAACTTTCTAACACCACATCATTTCACACTGTACAAGTTTGGCACAGCAATGCGGGGTTAACACCGGAGCAGGGTTTCATAACCCCGGGTAAAAAGAGGTGCTAACCCCGCTTCTAAATTACAAGTGTGAACCGTTCTTTTACCCGGGGTTAAAAGCGGTGTTTAGAACAAACATAACCCAGGGTTAAGCGCAGTGTGAAAAGCCCTAAGTTCCAAACCTGTATGAATTTATTTCTTTTGTTGAACACAAAAGATGATGTTTTGAAGAATGTCAATAACCAAACAGTTGATGGACCCCATTAACTTCCATAGTATGGGGGGAAAAAATTACTGTGGAAGTCAATGGGGCTCATTAACTGTTTGGTTAGCGACATTTATGAAACTATCCCTTTAAATGAAAATTAGAAATGTTTGCATTGACAATTAACCGAAATAAGTTTAAATACTAAAATTACTAAAACAGAAGTAAATATTAATTATTTACAAAAAAAACTGAAATATTTACACAAATAAAACAAAAAACCTATTTAAACTTACTTACTAACAATTGACCATTCGCAAAGACCCGCCCCCTTTAGTTACTGTCGCTACGTCCGTTCTCACTCCACACATCATGTTCTCACACAGTGAAAAATACATTGAGGAGCAAAGAGGAAACTAACAACGCACCGACAGACAAGACAGAGGAGGTTACTTTTGGTATGAAACAAAGTCTTAGCTTTCAAATTTTTTTTTTTTTTTTTTTTTTTTTAAAGAAATTCAAACAATAAATACCATTTTGTGGCGCTTTAATGTGTCATGACAGATCGCTGTAACACCTCAGGTCAAGCGACATGTAAACCGATCATCTCTGCGTAGTTATTGCATGAAATAAACATGAATCAACATCTGAAGGAATGTTGTTTCAACCGCGGAAAGACGACAAAACACCATTTTTCAAGTTCAAGTTCATCGATGTTAATCTACTAACTCACCTGTCTGGTTTGTTTGTCGGACAAAATGGCGGATTTGGCGTTATGAATGGTCAGATCGCCTGTCAATCAAACTCCTGGTGAAGGGTGAATTAACTGAAATAAGTTTAAATACTAAAAATTACTAAAACGGAAGTAAATAGGTCATTTACAAAAAAAACTAATATATATATATATATATATATATATATATATATATATAAAAGCTACTGAAACTTAAAATTACTAACAATTAAAATGAAAAATGAAAATAAAAAAAATCAAAGGTACTTCAAAATATTAATAAATGCAATAAAAGTATATAAAAATGGTAAAATAATACTGATGTGGGTGAACTGTTCGTTTAAATTTGACCCGTTCAACCAGTGGAAAAGGAAGAAAATAAGAGCTGTCTAATTTGATCTGTTGTGGAGTTTGTTGCTGATCGCGGCTGTTGTTGTTCTCAGAATAACACTGATTCTGGCCTGCCCCATGGACCTGAAGAATTTCCCTATGGATGTGCAGACCTGTATAATGCAGCTGGAGAGCTGTAAGTATGCCCTGATCCTTTCAGCCAGATGGAGAGGATTTATTCAGTGGTGCAGAGATGGATGTTGTACTGGCTGGCACCAGCAGATGAAGAGCGTAGTGATTTAAGGCCGCCTTCAAGTAGATTCAGCAGTCAGCAGAGAGACGCTTCGGGCACTAGCCAACTCCGGCCCTTCCTGCCATTACAGTTCTGTTATTTACTATTGATTCTCAAATTATAGCGTATTTCTGCAGGGGAAACTTTGTTTGAATGAAGCATTTTGAAATTTATGAGCAAATTAGTTGGAGTGGGTGACGGATGGAGCAGGTTTGGTGGTTATGTAACAAATCTCTCCCATTAAAATCGATGCATGCTTTTTGTTTTAGATTTTGACATTATATATATTATTGATTTTTCGAGAAATGCATGTTGAGATCATTTCTTTCAGAGGTATATGAGGTGGGCGACTCGCTAAAATAGGTGCCGAATCCAATTTCAGACCTGCTGACACTAATGAAGCTCTTATTTTCACTGTCATGGACAACACTATTGTTTCATCTTTCCTCCACTAGTTGGCTACACGATGAACGATCTTATATTTGAGTGGGACGAGAAGGGAGCCGTGCAGGTAGCAGACGGACTGACGTTACCTCAGTTTATACTGAAGGAAGAGAAGGATCTGCGCTACTGTACCAAGCACTATAATACAGGTAAGTGTCTTATTCGTCTGTATGTGAAGCTGTGCTGTTTGTTCAGAGCTGACACTGCACTAAATGTGGCCGGACACAAGCGCAAACTATTGTTGGATCTATTGTTACGAAGCACTTGGTACCAAAATGGGTTCAATGAAAGGTTGTGGACCACAGCTCTGCTTTGAATCTTCTTCATGAACTTTCGATTGGGTTAAATACCATCTGTTCAGTCAGCGTTGACAGTCAGGATTTGTTACACTCCAGATAAACTGGAAAATTGCTGAAGGCCAGACAAGTTCAGATCGAAAATAGAAGCAAGCCAAAACAGCAGGGACAGTCAGAGCAGATTTTCTGTCTTTCTTGAATTATTATCATTGAGCTAATGAGAGTTTGTGTTTTTGTTTTCTTTAAAACATGGATATAAGTTCTTTATTTTTCTTTAGCATTAGGTTTTTTTTAAGACAGTCACATTTATCTGATATCATAATAGGCTTGAGGAGTAAGACAACTTTAAAAAGGTTAAAAAAGGTTACTAAATTGTTCTCTAAGGTCCACTTATAAATTTATTAAGATTTTAATATCAAAAATCATCCTAATTTAGAAGTAATAGGCTATTTTTCATCCTGCGTTTGACCCTCTCTTTTGAACACTCAGTTTTGATGGGCGTCTTTTGCATATTAAAATGGAATTGTTTTGAAAACTTCCGATGTTGAAAAATATCTACTTTAACATTTTTCTAACAGTATGAAACATTTATGTGTATTACGTATGCATTATAACTCTTGGTTGTGGCAAATACAGTTTAAGTACTTGGAGTTACCACAGTTATAATTGACAGGATAAGTTGTTTCGTGTAAACGAATTATGAATGAATGTTCATCCTTTGTCGTTCTTATAGTTCATCGTTCATCCTTTTCTATGAAGTGAAAAACATATACATTGTCATTTGCAGTGTCGTGTTTTAAATAAAATGAAACGTGTTGTAATGTCTCACTGATGACAAAACAGAAGATCTCGCTCACTAAAGCTTTTATTCAGGATTACAGCGAATGGCTTCCATCAAAACAATAACAAAAGCAGCAGTGTCTACATGCTTTTTTCCATATCCGATATAGATAATATCATTTTTTTTTTTTCTGGTCTGTCTTTGCATATTTTACCATGAGGTAATCCAGAACTAACTAATATCAGTCAGATTTAAATACTTAAAGGATTAGTAGTAAAACTTTACAATAAGGTTCATTAGTTAATCAATGAATTAACTAACATGAACTAACCATGAGCAATACATTTGTTATTGTATTTACTAATCTTTGCTAACGTTAGTGAAAATACAGCGGTTCATTGTGTGTTCATGTTAGTTTACAGTGCATTAACTAATGTTAACAAGATTTTAATAATGTATTAGTAAATGTTGAAATTAACATTAACAA
The DNA here is from genome assembly GCF_019924925.1 of Ctenopharyngodon idella. Lineage (NCBI taxonomy): Eukaryota > Metazoa > Chordata > Actinopteri > Cypriniformes > Xenocyprididae > Ctenopharyngodon > Ctenopharyngodon idella. The sequence goes on from NC_067233.1 coordinate 4,270,410, forward strand.
ATATTAATAAATGCTGCATAAGTGCAGTTCATTATTAGTTCATGATAACTAATGTTAACTAATGAACCTTATTGTAAAGTGTTACCAGATTAGTTCACTTTAAAATGAAAATTACCCCATGATTTACTCAAGCCATCCTAGATGTATATGACTTTCTTCTTTTCTGATGAACACAATGTGCGTTATACTACAAGTTATAAAGTAAATTCAACTTATGTAAAAAGTGTAACTGACATTGCATCAGTTCCACTTAAGTTGAATAGGGAAGGCGTAGGATGTAGAGAGGCGTAACACTTTCTTCGTAAGTTAAATACGGAAGGCGGTCTGGCGGAAGCTAGATATTTTACTTTATATCTTACACAAATGCATCACTTCGCTTCAGAAGGCCTTTATTAACCCCCCGGAGCCGTGTGGAGTACGTTCATGATGGATGGATGCATTTTTTTGAGCTTCAAACTTGTTGCCCCCGTTCACTGCCATTATAAAGCTTGGACGCATCAGGATATTTATTAATACACTGCAAAAAATGCTTTTCTTACTTAGTATTTTTGTCTTGTTTCCAGTCCAAATATCTAAAAATTCTTAAATTATTAGATAAATAAAAAGACGATATTTTTTTCTTGTTTTCTGGGGGGAAAAAATCAAAATGAAGTTAGTTTTTGCTTAAAACAAGCAAAATTATCTGCCAATGGGGTGAGAAAAGTAATCTTGTTTTTGTTTGGGACAGAAACAGGAAACAAGATTTCAAACAGAAACAAGATTATTTTTCTCACCCCATTGGCAGATAATTTTGCTTGTTTTAAGCAAAAACTAACTTCATTTTGAACATTTTCACTGTGTTCAAAGAAGAAAGTCATATACATCTAGGATGGCTTGAGGGTGAGTAAATCTTGGGGTAATTTTCATTTTAAAGTGAACTAATCCTTTAAATATGGCTCAATATTTGCTCAATTATCTCTCTCTCTCTCTCTCTCTCTCTCTCTCTCTCTCTCTCTCTCTCTCTCTCTCTCTCTCTCTCTCTCTCTCTCTCTCTTTTTCTCATTCCTGTCTGAGGTGCATCTCATATGCGGCCACAAGTCATATTTCTTTGGTGTGCTTACTTTGCACTTCACCTATCACCTCTGTGTTTGTGCGCATCAAAGACCCTGAAGATGCCCTAACTCTCTAATCATCACTCACTGTCTCAGTTCTTCTCTCTCTCTCGCTCTCTCTCTCTCTCTCTCTCTCTCTCTCTCTCTCTCTCTCTCTCTCTCTCTCTCTCTCTCTCTCTCTCTCTCTCTCTCTCTATGCATAGTCGTGTTCCTTCAGCGTGAGCACTGGACAGTCAGACTTCAGTACATGCGCTCTGCTGCTCCCCAGTCAAGCATTAACCGGAAATTAAAGTGTCGTTTTTCTCAGATTTATTAGTGGCAATCTATTTTGATTTGCAGAGCAGGCCTAAGCTCTGCAGTCCAGCCTCCTCTCAGTTTGTCTTCCTCATCCGATTGCATTCTCCAAGTCCCTTGGGAAAAATAGACACTCTTGTAGTTTTAATTTTAGTGCTGGTCAGTTGCATCTCTGCTGTTTTTCGCTTGGCTGTTTACAATCAACAAACATTGCAGGCCGAAGAAAGTGTTTGCTCGCTCTGTTTGAGTCAATACCTCTGTTTGCTTTTAGTACTAGCAGTTCCTTTTGTGTCTTTATCTATATTCATAAATGCAACAATGTAGTCAATACATAATATTCTCAAGAGTAAGGGAATAATCTGGAGGTTTATGCTGCATCAACTCTGTAACAACTGCAATAGCTTGAAAATTCCAGTTCAGCTGAATAAATGGTGGAAGTTAAATGAACCTTGACCCTGACATTTTCAGCTCAGCTGTCTAGTTATAGTGTGGGAACACACATGGAAGTGTCATGGGGCTATAAACTAGGAATGGGATTTGACTATTCTGGTTCCAGTTCCAATTTCTTTAAATTTAGTAATTTAAAGAATTACTAAAATTACTTATTGAATTCCAATTTACTTATTGATGTTTGAAGAAAAAATTCACATAATTTATTAATAATTAATATTAAAGGGGACCTATTATGCAAAATTCACTTTTACATGGTGTTTGAACATAAATGTGTGTCAGCAGTGTGTGTACACAACCACCCTATAATGATAAAATCCACCCACTCCTCTTTTTTTAATCCCCATGAAACCTCATTTTCTGAGCAATGTGACGTCACATTGCTTAGGCTGCCATGTTTATCTCCTCGCCAGAGCATTTAACAGCAGAATTCAAGTAAGAAATGTTTTCTTATTAAACCTACTGAAGTTATTCACTCAAGAGCAGTGAGTGATTTTCTGTTTTTCTTTTGTTGTTTGATTCATATTAACCACATATACAGCAGTAGGAACTATATATTACGCTGCTGTCACTTTAATACACAGATCTAATATACACATGTGATTTCTTTCCCTGCCGTTTACGTTCACAGTCATAACCGACTGTGTTTATGTGAACTTTGTGTTTTTGACATAACCTTGTGTGTATTTGACAGTTTTGGTGCAATAAGATGTGAAAGAAAACTTAGTTTAATACTCGCACGACGCGCCGTCTGACATCCAGCTTTCTGTGCGCGTGCTTCAGATGTGTGCGCTCAGAAAACCATATATCAGAAGTTGAAACTGATATGGCTTTATAAACTTTCATAATGATGAAGAACTGCAATGTCATGTGAGCGTGACCACGATAGAGATGATAATCAAAACCAAACAGATGTTTGTTATTTCCAAGATGTAGGCTCCGCCCTCTTCTGGAAAGCGGGCTGGGGAGCAGCAGCTCATTTGCATTTAAAGATACATGCACGAAAACAGCATGTTTTTCCTTCCACTCAAAAATGGTATACAACATTGTATAATAAATGATCTGTGAGGTATTTTGAGCTGAAACTTCGCAGACACATTCTGGGGACACCTGAGACTTATATTACATCTTGTGAAAAGGAGCTTAATAGGTCCCCTTTAAATGTGATCATTTAAAACAATTCTTCCAAAATGTGTTTACATAGACTTTTTTTGGACTTTAGGGCAAAACGCATAATGTGTATCTGTAACTACATTTTGTCATATGGGAAAAAGCAGTCAGTATATACACTGATTGAAGTCTGTAAGCTGCATATGTTTGATTCGCTAAAAAGAACCAACTCACTAGAGTCATTTGTTCAGGAATCGGACTACACTGGTTGCACTGTATGTGTTCGATTCACTATAAAAAACAGACTCATAAGAGTCATTAATTCTGTAATTGGACTACACTGGTCAAGCTCTCTGTTTTGCTCCAAATCAGTATCTCTATTTTACTTTGGTAAACTGTAAATAGAATCAAACATGATTTGGTTCTGGCATTTTTTTTATGGAACTGTTTATAAATGGAAAAAGAAAAACACTAGAGAATCATTAGAAGACGATTAAAGCCACATACTATTTGTGTTTCAGGGAAGTTCACCTGCATAGAGGCTCGTTTCCACCTGGAGAGACAGATGGGCTATTATCTGATCCAGATGTACATTCCCAGTCTTCTGATTGTCATTTTGTCTTGGGTGTCCTTCTGGATCAACATGGACGCTGCCCCTGCCCGTGTAGGTTTGGGCATCACAACTGTGCTGACCATGACCACCCAGAGCTCAGGATCTAGAGCTTCTCTTCCCAAGGTCAGTTGGGTCTCAAGCATCTCAAGTTCACAAGCATATTTTAATCTATTTGGTGTATACCACTGCAATATGTCATGGGCTGTAGTAGGCTCCATCACCGTCCACTGCCTGTCTACATACACATCATCCTGACCAAACTCAAACCTCATAAAAAAGGTTTAAAATGATAAAAATGGCAGTGTCGCATGTATCGTTGTATCTGGCGGCACTGAACTGAATAAGAAAGTAGGGCTGCACAATTAATCAAAAACTGCAATAAGGCTGCGATTTTATTAAATAAATAAATGCAGTTTTTTTTCAGAGAGGATTGGTTCGCAATTTGTGCTGATGATTTTTCAATGACCTGCTGTTATTGCCCATTTATTTATTTAAATACATCTTATTTAATTTGTAATTCTGATGTCACTTTTTCTGTGTGTGTGGTTGTTGGGGACTTTTCACAATCACTCTATAACAGGACAGAAATTGTAATCATCATTTCTCTGTACCTGTTTTACTTACTCAGCTTGCTGTAGTACTTCATAGATTTTCAGATCCTACATGCAGCGTTAAGATGAGACAGGATATTGCTGTAGTTTGAGATGTTGATCATCATTTACACGCATCATGACTTGGCACACACACCGTTCAGGTTTAAATAGGTTGACATGAATACCTCTAGCTGGATTTATCATTTTATATGAATGTCTTGGGAGATTATTCCCAGTTTTGATATTTGGCAGATGATTTTAAGTCAATCGTTTTTGATGGATTTTAAGACTTTAAGATTTTAAGAGTGGCAAAAAGACTGAGTGGCAGCATTGGTTTTCAGCGTGAATGCCGCAAAAAATGCACAAAACACATCTAAAATGGGAAAGAGCTTTGAGATTGATTGTACAAATAGATTTGACAAGAAATCTGAGGTGTATTTTTACAGACTACAGAAAAGAGAAGCAAATGGATCGCTGCAATTCACAGAAACAACTGCACTCTCTGCAAAGAAACATTTGCCGTTATCATTTTGTGTCAATATGTTGAATTTTGGGGTAAAATCATACCCTATATATTGTGTTGACAACTGATCAATTACATATCTACCATCTTATATTCTATGCAAGTGGGTGTTTTTAAATAAACACTGACAAAAACTATACAAGTTTTCAAGGGCTATACAAGGGCTGGACGATATATGGGTCAAACAGGTCATTCTTTTTGTCCAAAAGCCTTAATAATAAACAAAAACAAAGATATGACATCCAAAATATGTAAGGTAGTACATCTAGATCTCTTTTATTGAATCCAAAAGGTTTTAATTATATTTTGCTACATATAAATGTATTTTAAAGATTTTGAAGTGTCAAAAGGTCATTCGGTTTAACTGTCCAAAGGGCAATACAGCCATTTCATTTGTGATTAAAATATCTTAAAATGTAATAAATGTATATATTTTTTATTCTGGCATGATTTTATAACATCATATATCAACATAGTGCAAAATGGTATTAAAATTATGTGTAGAAGTCGTTGCTTTGTTATGAGAAAGAATGTCCGGAAAAATGAATTTCATTGATGTCATTCGGAGTAACCAATATAAAGGGACCATTTTGGATCAAGTCATACGGTCAATATTATGTGACAGGATGTGACATCATTCAGACACCTGCAAAGGACCACATGGTCATGAAGCAAAGTAACTAACTCTCTTTTAACTGTTTGAAAAATTAATGTTTTCACTTGATCATACGCATGAAACATCAGGTCATTCGGTACGACCGTTATAAAACATGGAAAATGTTGTAATATTTTAAAAACTTGTACTAAATGTAAAATGTCTGATTGTCCTTTTGCTAGCTAGCTAGAAAGCTAACTAGCTACTAAATTTTGGTTAAACCGAATGACTTTTTTGGTGATAAATTTTGTCCATCTTGTAAAAAATGTCAAAAGCAGTGTTAAATGATTATAAAAACCACATAATCTCATTGTTAACACTTAATAAAACTTCAAACTTAATTACATCAACATTATGTTTTTTTACACTTTTAAAAACCTTATTCGTCAGTGACCCATATATAACATTGATATAAGTGATCATCTGGATTTAGGCCTGCCTATATTGTATTTATATAAAGCGTTCACATTCAAATTTGCTTTATGTATTTCCCCGGTGTCAAAATCAGGAACATCTAAATGTCTGGAAACATGATTCCTGGCTGCATGTCAGTATCAATGGATCACTGGATCTTTGGTAAGTTGTAAGGAGCACTATCGAGTCCAACCTTTAGTTTAAACTGATAATTGTTTGTTTTACTCTCGTTTAGCAGTTTCCCCTATTAAATCCAGTCATGCAGCAGGATCTTTTGCCACTCAGTCCAGCTGAGGGCGTGTTCCGGCGGGAAAGTGACATCAATGCATACCCTCTATAATGACCATGCAGGTGTTGAAAAACGCCATGTTTTTAACGTCAGTGCTCAAGACATGTCCTTGGATGGCTGTACCTCCCCTGTGTCCATCTACATTTATCTAAAAACACAACTTTGTCTCTTGGTTAAAGCTCTGAAGACTATTCGTTCTTGATAATGGTAGGTGTTATTGATGGAAATAATTCTAAAGTTTTCAATTAACCAATCCAATAAAGCCATCTGAGATTAGTGGTGAAGATTAGAACGGAGTATTTCATCAGCGCTGTCTCACCCCAGCGCGCCCCCGTCATTTCAACAATGCTTTGTGAACCGTGCACTCTGTAATGCCACCTAAACTCCACAACCACTTTGGTCACTGGCTTGTCAAATAAAGTGAATCTCAGCCAGGCGGTCGGGCCGACAGCCCAGCTCTTTTCCAGGCCAAAGAAGCAGCTCTCAGCGCGTCTCCCACAGCACACTTCAATCGCCTGTATACGTAGAGACCGGGCCACTGTCTGACAGCGATCACGCTCTGAAAAAAACATGCATAAAGACTCAGTTGATGTGCTGCTAAGCCTAAATTCTTAAAATTGACATATTTTATTCATTAATACTTTGATCCCCTATCTCAGGCTGGGTAGAACAGTCCTTTAAGCTCTCCAGAATTCAGATGAAAGGTATTCTTACCTATAATGGGCATATTTTGCGAGTTTCTCCACTAGAAAGTTCTGAGCAGTTGAGCTAAGCGAGTGACTCAGTGAGTGAACTTTGAGCCAGGCGGTGACTCAGAGTTGTTCTTCGTTGCTCATTGCCAATTCTGTTGATTTCGTCTTGCTGCAGGTCTCGTATGTGAAAGCCATTGACATTTGGATGGCAGTGTGCCTTCTCTTTGTCTTCTCTGCCCTGCTGGAGTATGCGGCCGTCAACTTCATTGCACGCCAACACAAGGAGCTGCTGCGCTTCCACAGGAGGAGAAGGCATCTTAAGGTACAACCCTACAGTACAAGCACACTATCTACAATCCCTGCAGATGCAATATTGCACAGTGCTGAATATTCTCTGTGTTTGGGATTCAAACCTTCAATCTTCTCATGGTTGCATTCTGAGTTACAAAATACAGTAAATATTTCATCAGGGCATTGAAGAGCAAAGCAGAGTCTGGCGAAAATGGCACGGTGCCACATTCAGGTCTTATTGCTGATATGCATTTTAGAATGGAAAATTCCACAGAAGTGAATACAAAACCTACATTTTATCACATTTAATAAATATTTCTGGACACATATATTAATGAAATATATTTTGTTTGTTTAATATTTAGTTTTAATGATAAAATGTCATTTTTTAGTTAAGGAAAAAACATGTATTTGTATTATCATGCTAAATATTTTTCACACAGTGGGTTCATATACAAGAAAATATACTCTACTGTACAAAATTTTGGGTTGGAAAGATTTTTTAAATGTTTTTAAACACACTTATGTTCACAGACCGCATTTATCTGATCAAAAATATAGTGAAAACAGTAATGTTGTGAAATATTACAATGTAAAATAACTCTTCTATTTTAATATATTTTAAAGTGTAATTTATTCCAGTGATCAAAGCTGAATTTTCAGCATCATTACTCTAGTTTTCATTGTCACATGATCCTTCAGAAATCATTCTAAAATGCCGATTTGCTGCTCAAGAAACATTTCTTATTATTATCAATGATGAAAACAGTTGTGCTGCTTAAAATTTTTGTGGAAACCGTGATACATTTTTTCAGGATTCTTTGATGAATAGAAAGTTCATTTATTTGAAATAGAAAGCTTTTATAAATGTCTTTACTGTCACTTTTGATCAATTTAATTTATTACAAAAAAAACTTACTGACCCCAAACTTTTGAACAGTAGTTTAAAAAGTTTCTTTCAGAAGGGGGGAGTCATATTTGGGGAAGCCAGATTGATCTTCTCTCCTGACTTTAGCATGCTGAGACTGAAACCAACATAATGTGAGTTGAAGTTGAAACATTAATGCTCCTTCCATTCATTGAATAATGTGAGTTGGCATGGTGAAATCTTTCAAGTAGTTCAGAAAGCTCCGAATAAATCCTGAATCCCACCGTTGTAATCCTCAGTTTGCCTCTGGGCTGCATGTAATGGGTGCAGTGAGATTAGTCTCTGGTTCCCTTAGCCCTATACAGGTAAATCCACAGAGACCGACTACACAGCCCTCGCTGATAGCAGTCCTTCCACCATTCAGACGCCAAGGGCAATTGTTGCAAACTGCAAATCCAGCTGTTTGGTTTAAATGCTACAGATTTCCATCCAATAAGTTCACAACCCAAGCAATAAGGGTTTGGCTGGTTAGCATGGACCCGTTAGCCACTGCTGGTAGATAACCACACCGTTCTGGGGCCAAAAATCATCTTTGTCCATTGACTTAAAGGATTAGTTCACTTCAGAATTAAAATTTCTTGATAATTTAATCACCCCCATGTCATCCAAGATGGTTTTTGAGGAAAACATTCCAGGATTTTTCTCCATATAGTGAACTTCAGTGGGGTTCAACGGGTTGAAGGTCCAAATGTCAGTTTCAGTGCAGCTTCAAAGGGCTCTACACAATCCTAGATGAGGAATAAGGGTCTTATCTAGTGAAACGATTGGTCATTTTCTAAAAAAAATAAAAATTTATAACCACAAATGCTCGTTTTACACTAGCTCTGCGATGCGCCACACATTACGTAATCACGTTGGAAAGGTCACGAGCAAGTGTTTACAAAGCGAACGTGCAAAGACTAAGTCAAACATCCTAAAACAACGATGTTGGATGATTTTGAAGTTGGAGGGGAAAATGAGATGGAGTTTTTCGCCCTACCGCGGTACTTCCATGAATTACGTAATCCGTGGCGCATCGCAGAGCAGTGCAAGATGAGTATTTGAGGTTAAAAAGTATATCGTTTTTATTTATTTATTTTTTAAATGGCCGATCGTTTCACTAGATGAGACTCTTATTCCTCGTCTGGGATCATGTAGAGCTCTTTGAAGCTGCACTGAAACTGACATTTGGACCTTCAACCCGTTGAACCCCAGTGAAGTCCACTATATGGAGAAAAATCCTGGAATGTTTTCCTCAAAAACCTTAATTTCTTTTCGACAGAAGAAAGAAAGACATAAACATCTTGGATGACATGGGGATGAGTAAATTATCAGGAAATTTTAATTCTGAAGTGAACTAATCCTTCAACTGAAAAATATGTTTATTTGGACAAAATAATTTTTTTATAAAGCTACTGTTCAAAAGTTGGTGAGACTTTTTAATGTTTTTGAAAGAAGTCTCTTATGCTCAGCAATGCTGCATTTATTTGATCAATTTTACAGTAAAAACAGTAATGTGAAATATTACATCAATTTAAAATAACATTTCTGTATGAATATACTTTAAAGGGGACCTATTATGCCCTTTTTCAAAGTGTTGGGGGGGGGGGGGGGGGGGGGGGGGGGGGGTCTACTAGAATAGGTTTTCATGGCTGAATGTTTAAAAAAAACATTATTTTTCAGCACCTCTCTTCCCAGTCTGTCAGTAACGCTCTGTTTAGATCCTGTCTCTATGAAGCTCCTCCTTCCAAAAAGCGCAATGTGCTCTGATTGGTCAACTGGACCAGCGTGTTGTGATTTGTCAACCTCTTCAAGTGTGTTTGGAAAATGTCACTCCCCTTATCATAACTGTGAGTTTCAACACACTACTAACGCAACTCAACCCCTTGATTTATTTAATTGAGGAATATTGTTACGTGTACGTTTACTCCAGTCTTCAGTGTCACATGATGCTTCAGAAATCATTCTAATATGCTGATTTGCTGCTTAAGAAACATTTCTTATTATCATTATTGAAACCAGTTATTTTTGTGAAAACATTTTTTTTTCTTTCTTTTTTTTTTTTTTTTTTTATGAATAGATCATTCAAAAGAACAGCATTTATATATAACAACTGTCATTTACTCTCATTTTTAATCAATCTAATGTGTCCTTGCTGAATAAAAGTATTAATCTCTTTCAAAAAAAAAAAATACCGACCCCAATCTTTTGAACTGCAGTGTCGCTATATCAAAATATTTCATTGGTATAGTATGTTTGCCAGTCATCATTTTTGCTCTCAAAAGCATGAAATGGAAAATATTTTTCCGTCTGTTTTTGGCGTCACGGCTTTGGATAGCCATTAACAGGAATGCTCTCAGATAGCCTCCATGTAATGGCACGTGACCATGCTTGTATGATTAAATATTCGTGTGTATATGGAGTGTTTTTCATTTCAGGAGGCACAGCACAGCAGTAGGTTTGCTGCATTATCATTATCACCCCCTGGTTAATGAAACTCCCCAGCCACAGTGATCCACGGCTGGGGTTCAGCCCTTCATTCTGCCTCACTGGGGCTATCAGTCAGTGCCTGCTCTCTGCACTGCAGCCCGGAGCTGTCACCTCCCTGCACTACACAATAAAACAACTCCCCGGCATTACCACTGGAGCTTATCGACCTCCTCCTCCTCCTGCATATACCTCTGCGTCGGGTGTAGAAAGAGGATTCCCCCTGCTGGACAGCGCTGAGATATGTGCTCAGCAGTGATGGGACTGACACCAGAGCAAGCTTGTTTTAGCAGCAGCTGTCCTGAAAACACTTGAATATTTATTGATTTATAAATCTTGAAACTGCTTTAATAATAAAGTATAGTGTCCTGGTAGGTATTGCACAATGTGGAACCTGAATCTGGCTTGTCACTCACACCTTAGTCTCACTTAGCTAACAAAAGCTAACTAGAAATGAAAAGAAAAAAACTCTTAGGCTGCATCAAAAATCACATAAGTAGATATTTATTTTAAATGAGTACTTAATTTGCAACCAATTAAAAAGTATATTCTATATAGTATGGATGGGTGTAGTATGAATGAAGTCTGGACATACTGCATTCTTCACTGCCCTTCACAAATCCTCTTCCCTAGCTACATGGGATAGTATGGGAAGCATGGGAAGTGTCTATATAGAGCACAAGTTGGGTTGTAAAAGTCCCATTCATTTTCTCTACAGGGGAATTGATTTTTAACCATAACTTAACAAAAAATCGTTAAAGACCAACCCACTGGTATTAATCAATGGTATATGTTCCCATTATTTCAACTTATTTTTTTTTAAATAAAAATGTTCAGCAGTGGAGTTCCTGGTAAAAAAGAACTACATTACTCATGATTCTGCAGTGAAATTTCCACCAATCAGAGAACTGTGACAATAAAACATTTTAATACTCACGACTCCCATGAAGCACTGTGATTTGACGTAATAGCATTCTACTATTGTTCTCATACTATTTCTTGCAAATAAAGATATGACAGAAATACTAGTATGCTAGTATGTTAATAATAATTCAGCCAATGTTCCAGTTTTGTGTGCATCAGACACTCCGTAAACTAATGGTGCATTCAAGTCCTCCTGGGAAGTTCGTATTTACGACATCAGGTGCGTTCAAGTCCGTTTTCGTCGGAGCAAGATGGTGGTGTACCTTCTCTACATTAACTACACCAAAATACAGCAAGGTTTTTGAAATTTACTTCTAGAAAATGAAGAACAAAGAATGTGCATCAGGTGTGTTTTGCTTTTTGATGTTTTAATTTATGAAGCCTCTGTAAACTTAATCGTTACATATTATATTGTTATATATTTCATACAGGGAATTAGCTTATTTTATTCTAAATTAAAAAACCTGACAATGTCACTGTTAAATATTGTGTTATTCCACCGTGTTTCTCACTCAGTACATTTACATGGACAACAATATTCCGATATTAACACGATTAAGACAATACTCTGATTAAGAAACTACCATGTAAACAGCGATTTTTAATTACCTTAATCCGGCTAAAGTCATACTTGAAGTAAACACAAATCGAATTAAGACAGGTGGAGTATTCCTATTTTAGTCGCATTATAGACATGTACACACCTTAATCGCACTATTAACGTCATGTGGGAGTTTTCGCCGCATTTTGTGACAGGACACATAATACACGCACGACAGTGGTCAACCGTTTGATGGCAAACAAGAGAGCAAGCTTCAAGCAAGAAGCCACAAATCAAATTCCTCTCACCTCATCTCTCATCCAGTACCTCTGAGTTTGTCACGGTGGCATGAATGAAATGTTGCTGAATGAAAGTACAGAGGAGGCCTGTTGCTGGAGAATTTGTATCCACCGTCCTCTGTTTACAAAGCCCCGCTCATGACAGGGAAAATAAATAGTAGGCTAAATCGTGCGCAGGATTTACTAATTCGTTCCCTCGATTTATAAATCATGCGCATGATTTATAAATTGAGGGAACGAATTAGTAAATCGTGCGCACAATAAATGTATATTTATTTTCTTGCATGTCATATGCGGGGCTCTGTATCTATTTGCACGTAAAGCATGTCAAATAATTAACTGCACTTGAAGCTTTCGTAAAAATGAAACCCTATATGGTACCATAACGAAGACGTACTGTGTGCTGATATGTGAAAAGGACGTAGGACGGCGTGCCATGGGGACGTAATGACGTTTGCCATTAATCGATCTATGTTCTATAACATGTAAAACGGCAACATGAAAGGAATATTCTAAAAGCAACTCATGTAAACACCTTAATCATAATATTGTCTTATTCAGAATAAGGTCAATAATTAGATTGCTGCTGTCCATGTAAACGTAGTCACTGACATGCCCCCAACTCGTAAAGATCAGGGCTTAACGAAAATCCCGAGCTTCCCACTGGTATTTACAACTTTGTGGTGGCGTTCATGTGCGTTCAACTCGTAAATACGACCTTTCTGACATGACTTGAACACACCATAAAACATGCAAAGATTCTTTGGAGTTCAAATGAAGATGCAAGTTCATGTTCATTTGCATAAATAGACTGTAATTTAGCTCTCATCTTTTAATATGATGTACTTTTATAGCATTTTGACTAATATCTAGATTTACTGGAAACAATGCAACGGCTTTTCACACTGCGCTTAACCCCGGGTTATATTCTTCTAAACACTGCTTTTAACCCCGGGTAAAGGAACGTTTCACACTTGTAATTTAGAAGCGGGGTTAGCACCAATTTTTACCCAGGGTTATGAAACCCAGTTCCAGTGTTAACCCCACATTGCTGTGCCACACTTGTACAGTGTGAAACGATGCAGTATTAGAATGTTACAGCTAGACTCTTAGCAACAGACAACCAATCGCGTACTCATATTTGCCCACTTTGGACAGTCGCGGAAACACTGGCATTATATATAAACAGTAAATTCAGCGTTTGAAAATGTCAAATACTGACAGAAAATGCGACTATTTGAGTGAAGAAAACACGTTTCATTCTTACCTTTATAGTCCGAAATGTCCATTCAGGATAAACTCAATAGTACAGTCAGTAATACGAGGATGCACAATGCTAGAGCAATGTAAACAGGTTGTGTGCTGCGTTCATCCAATCAATGACACTGACACCGCAAATATGCAAATAAGAACGTTAACCCAAGATTTAGGAATGTACAATGTGAAACGTCATCTTACGAATGCCCACACTCTAAAAAATGCTGGGTTAAAACAACCCAAGTTGGGTTGAAAATGGACAAACCCAGCAATTGGGTTGTTTTAACCCAGCAGTTGGGTTAAATGTTTGCCCAACGTGCTCTGCAGTTTTATTTAACCCGAGTATTGTTAAAAAAAAATGACTATATGGCTGACTTAAAATGAACCAAAAATAGGTTGGAAATTCAACACATAATTACAAGAGGCAACAATAATAATCAAAAGGTGAACATTTTTAATAAGCAATTTAATAAATGTTTGTTTAATTATTATTCATTAAACATTAATAAATGTTCATTTCCAACATATTTTGAGTTCATTTTAAGCAAGCAATACAGTCATTTTTAAACAATAGTTGAGTTAAATAAAACTACCCAGCAGGTTGGGCAAACATTTAACCCAACCACTGGGTTAAAACAACCCAATCATTGGGTTTGTCCATTTTCAACCCAACTTGGGTTGTTTTTAACCCAGCATTTTTTTTAGAGTGCAGGATTAATTGTGAACCATGGGTAAATTATAAGCAGCGTGAAACGTGAAGCAAGATAATCCAGGATTCCGTTTACCAGGTATTCAGAATGACCCAGGGTTAACTATTTCAAGTGTGAAAAGCCCTTCTGTTTGTTACTACACAATGTGTGCATAACAGAGTACATCAGACTACCAGAATGCCCCTGTGCCAGACTGCATGGCCTGACAGAGCTGTATTAATAACTGGGTAAAGCAGTGCGACCTCTGGACTGCAGATGTCTTTGCCTTGCCTAACAATGACAAGTGCATATTAGTGAGTAGCCTATTGATGGAGAGTAATCACCTCGTTAGGGCTGATTGTGATGCAGGGCGGATCGCTCGTAGGGAACTCTGAACGCTGCAGCTGCCGTTCATACGAGGGGTGATTGTCTATGCAAATAAGCATGAGGAGATAACTAAGTCACTGTCGCACTCTGGCTGGCCGTCTTGAGTCGGGGTGGCAAAGGTGCAGAGTGAGGCTGATTTGTGTTTTATTTGGTTTGGTGCAGCCTAAATTATAGTGCGGCTCTGGAGTGTTTAATAGAGCCTGAGGTGTTGAGTGGACTTGGCACCGGACTGTAGTGTGCTGCAAAGTACTGCAGTCTTTTGTTGTTGCATTACGCGACTCTGGAATACTTGATTCTGATTGGTTAGTTAGATCACTCAGCAGTCAAATATTTTTGAGTAATGTCCGTTGACTAGGGCAACTTTGCATAACTGACTGCACATCCAGCCTCCTACGAATAAAATAATAAAATGAATAAACATGAAATATTGGTTGACTTATTTTAAGGTGAGATGATGCACAGTCAGATGGTCATTATTGCAAAATAAACACTTTGCGTCAGGGACCTGATCATGCTGTCAGGGTTTATTAGTGGTGTTCATATAGTAATAGGGATTCTTGGTTTAACACACCTCTAACGGCAGTGTAGCATGTCTCGTACTGCTTGTGCTGTAGACATGAATGACAACTCTAATCATGTCGGTTGTTCAGGAGAGGATTAGATTTCTAAAATGGGATGGAAAATCCCATAGTGAGACACATGTAGGGACCAAAATATGACATTTGGGTGAGTTGTTTTGACTTGAGTCTGTAATCAACCACACACAAGATCCTAGAAACCCTAGAAATAAGCTGCTTTTCCACCGCCAGGCCCAACCATGTCGATCCGCTCCCACAGGTACAGATATGGTTTCGTTGTCCACTGTGGGGCTGATAACGGAGCTCTTTGGAATGTAATGCAAATGCGTCAGTCGTTGCCTTGATAATGCAAGAGTTTACAGACGATATGAGATGGAAATAGTGACCGCATTATGGATTGGATATTTTTATTATTAACTTTAGCACGCCTGGCCAGGTACAGAGAAACAGGCAACAGAAAAGTGACCAATCCTGAGTGGCGATGTCACTACACTCAGTCTACCAACCGTGCTGAGAATTTTGGGCTGAGAACCACAGTGATGACGTACTTTTGTAGGCCAATCTGGAAGTTAGTATCACTCTGGTTCCCTCAACAAAAACTAGTGCTGTCAATTGATTTAAAAAAAAACTACTAATTAATCAATTGAAAGCTATAATTTTTAACATTTAATGGGCTTTGAAAAACATAACTTTTAATTTAAGTGAACTTAAAACAATCTTCACATAAACCTATTGTAATAAGTCACATTTAGCTGTGCCTTTAATATGTCAGGTTCAGATTTTTACCTGCCCTGCTAAAATGCACAAAAAAAGTTATTGTTTTTGACCCATGTAGCCTTGTAAACAGTGCTTTAAGATTTTCAGGTAGGTCTAACAGGTAAATATACATAAAATGAATAATTTCTGTATCTGTGCAGTTAAGAAACACTGTACAATCTTCACTGCATAAATTATAAATTGAGTATAGGTGAATCCTTATTAAAGCTACAGAAGTGATTAACGTTAATGACAGAACAACGGCGTGTTTATTAGGCTGCTGTCACTTTAAGACCTGAAGCACATGACGCAGATCTGACACACATCCTATTTTCACTTTACGGTCATTTAAGACTTTATTTAACTAATTTAAGACCATGCTTACGAGGATAATTGACAAAACTGGCATTTTTTGCATAGTTTTGTGTGTATTTGTCCATTCAAGCACGATAGAGAACTCAATGTGACCGGCGCGCTGTCTGAAGCGGCTTTCTGTGCGCATGAGTCGTGTGTCACACAGACAGCACACCAGTACAGATTTGAGTTCTCTTTTGTGTCTTATCATGCTTCAATGGTTTAAAAGCATTTGCATGAATATCATATAATGTAACACTAGCCAAAAGATGATGGAAAAAAAACTGAAAAAATTAATCATCTGTTAATGTGTTAATTTTGAAAGCCCTAACAAAAATCCAATAAGGTTTTTACATTGGCATTTGGATTATTGCAGAAAATAAGCTCTATGACCAACAAAAAAAATTCAGAATTTTTACATGTTTTGTTCATCAAGATAATCTTTACAAATGAACACAACTTTTATGAATTTTGAGGAAAAAAATGAAGGTAGACTATAAATGAACTATACCATGGTATACTGTGCGTTTACACCACCGCCGGCGAGAGCGTCAAAATTCGCCTTGGCTGCCCTGCCAACAACGCTGTACTGTGCGTTCAAACCACCGCCGGTGGTAGGGTCAAAGTAAATGACAAGTTGTGGCAACCAATCGGAATCCTCTCAAGTGAGGACCTCTACATTTCGATTGGTTGCCGCTGAATCACGTCATAGCTCATTACCATAAAGTTGACATGACTTCAACTCTCCTCGACGCTCTCACCGTCCAAGACGCGCCATGCCGCTCTCACTGGAGCTCACCGCCGGCTCACATAGAAAATGAATGACTTCCTGTCACTTTGACGCTTTCGCCGGCGGCGGTGTGAATGCACGGTTATACGTCACCACCACTAAGCTTCCGACAACTCAATTTTTATTTAAAATGTACGTTAGAAAATTTGAGCTAAAATGGTTTTCAAGAGCGAGCAGACAAGTTAGTAGAAGAGTGGTCTGTGGTCCCATTTAGACAATAAGCAAATGCCTTTTTCAATATATTTTATGTCATAGAATAAAATATGAAAATATCTTGAGCTTATGTTAACCACAAACCTTATTTCAGGCATTTAACAACCAAACAAAAAACATTGACTTCAGGTTTTTGGACTCAATCCTGCAGAAACCTCAATTGTGGCCGCAACTTGGGCAAGCATTTGCATTTTCATCAGAAAGTTTTAAAAACGTTTTTTTTTTTTTTCGCAAATGCTTTGTTACAAGAAAATGCAGCTATACGTAGCTCTATTAATACAAAAGGCAAGTGTTTAATTAGTAAGCATATTTAGAATCAATGCTTGGCCTGAAATGTCGCTCTTGAGCCAGCAGTTCTCCTTATACTCTGGATGTCACTGCACAGTGCGACAGGAATAGAAAGGTTTTTAGATGTGATTGGACCGATGCAGCTGATGTCAGTGGCTGTCCCAAAACAGGGTTGAAAATGATTTTAGCCCTTCGGGATATGCTTGCATGATATACACCAAACAAATGCTATTCGTCGGCTTCTCATTTGAATTCCCAGCATTTATGAGGCCACAGATGTTTATTGGAGAAAAAATCACATTTTTGTAAACATATATTCATTCAAGACTCATAACCATTCCGCACATCAGCATAATGCCTGAATCTGTTTCATATCAGCTCGTAAAATATTCATTCCAAGTCACCCATAGGTGATAAAACAACAGACGTATGTAAATGCAATGCATTATAATGGCCTACACAGATAGATAAATGTTGTACATCATCCCGGTATCAATGTGTATGATAGAGGTGACTTTCACTTTAATATATGCTTTATATAAAATCATCCCCATCCCGGACATCTGATGCAAAATATTTTAAATGGATATAGATATATACGATAAAAGCATGAGGCTGCTACTTTACGGCCATTTCAGTTTCTGTCGTTAATCACAAGATCCCAATAAAAGACATCAAAACATCAGTCACATCTACGGGCTTTGATTGATGAAGGAGCCAAGAGGTCCTGTATATAGTGGCGGACGCCACACCCCTGATTTGCAAACGCTGCCGTGAGCTGCATTCTGACGTTCGGCAGTAATATTGCACTCCGCTTTAAACCTCGAGGACGCAGGCTAGCATTCTGCTTATTGTTTTTTTCCCTCCCCTCTAACAGTTGGACTGGGAACGCAGCTGGCACGCCTAATGCAGTAATGGCGGAGTTTTAATTAGGAAGGGAGGGTAATGAATCTGGCAGGGGCCGGGCCGGGAGGGAAAGTGACGCAGGACGCAGCGGTGCTGCAGCCCGGCTCCTCTTTACAGCTCCACGTCACGTCTCGGAGCCACCACATTAATCATATGGCAGCAGAAATAAAGCCGAGCATCCGTAATACTTACAAATGGTGAGCCAGTGCAGCTGAAGGACAAGGAAAGGTTGTAGCACCCTGGCATCAAAGACAGCGTCGTATACAAAAACAAAGGGGCAGTGGAATAACATCACCCCTCACGCACACACACACACATCCTAGTGTGATCTTCCATTTACCCCGGCACACATTAACAGTTATAAATGGGATGGCTGAAAGACAAGGACAGAAGGAGGACAAAGTGTCTAAAAATGGAGTCCTGCATAGAAAATGGCTGATCTTTCACTAAAAGCGAGCGGGATAGTTAGATGTTTGCACCTGTAAATTGAAAACATGCATTACGAACATAATGATCCTATTTCGCTTCTGCAGTTTGTGTTTAAACAGGCACAATCTTGGTGAAATATCTACCCGTGCTGAAATGTAATTAACCGAGGTGGTTATTTTGGTTCTGTTTTCATTAACGTGTAAGATAGAGTCAATCTGCTGAATCTCAAATAAGAGCATGTGGAGGTGGGGAGCAAGGCAAGGTCAGTCCATTAACTGAAACGTGAAATATTGTGACCTATGACTGCACCCTGTGCCGTCTATCTAACACATGTCAATAGTTAATACTCATAAAACATGTAATTCACCTGACAGGACTGGAGGACTTAAAGGGATACTCCACTAAAAAATGAAAATCCTCTCATCATTTATTCACCCTCATGCCAGATGTAAATGATTTTCTTTCTGCAGATGAACATGAAGATTTTTAGAAAAATAATCATCTATGTGAGTCCATATAATGCAAGTGGACAGTAACCCAAAAGTCGACGCAAAAACCACACAAAACGAACATAACAGTAATCAATCCATACGATCCCACTGGATGAAGCGGAACGAAGCAACTTCTGTTATAAACCATTGCTTCCTGCCAACGGTCATACATGTGTTAATGAGTTCACGCTTGACGTAAACATGGGCATGTTGTGAAATATGATGAAAACTCATGAACCCACGTATGACATGGTTTTATAGCTTAAAAAGTTTGAAATATTACTATTTTTCTTAGATGTATATCGTTTTTCTTTTCCAAAACCAGTTCAGTGGAAATCCCGCCCTGCAACTAATTTCATTGGTTGAGGTTACGGTGACAGGAAGGTTTAGGGATCAGTGTTTGGTGTAGGCAATCAGTACTGTGATTGACATGACCAGTGAAATCTTTAGAATCGGCTGCAGGGCGGGATTTACGCTGAACTGGTTTGGGGGGAAAAATCACGCTTTTGCTTCAACTGGGGTCGTATCGATTATCGTTGTTATTGCTTTGAGTGGTTTTTGAGGCGTCAACTTGTGCCTTTACTGGGCATTATATGAGGGCTTTTCACACTTGTTCACACTAGTTAACCCTGGGTCATTGTAAACCTTGGGTAAACTGAATTAGTGTTGTCAAAAGTACCGACCAAGTCGGTACTGAAATGTTAAAAATGTGACGATACCAGTATTTCCCTCTAGCATTTTGAGCGCTGTTGAGTGGATTCTGATTGGCCATTGTGTTCACACTGTCAACAGATATGTCTGTGATTGACATCTTTGACGCTCTTCACTGAGCGCTTACACAGATATACACGGGAGTGTTTGAAAGCAGGTGTCTCTCAGCAGATCCCTAATATATCCGCTGATAGACGGATCTGCTGATAGACTTCTGCTTTCAAACGCTCCCGTGTGTATCTGTGTAAGCGCTCGGTGTAAAGCGTCAAATATGTCCATTTACAATGTGTTTTTGAAGCGTTGATCATTGTAGCCAATCACAGACATATCTGTTGAGCATGTGAACACAATGGCCAATCAGAGGTGTTTAAGTTAGTCATAATCCGCTCAACAGTGCTCAAAATGCTAGAGGGAAATGCTGGTATTGTCACATTTTTAAAGTTTCAGTACCAACTTGGTAGGGAAGACAGTACTTTTGACAACACTAAAGTGAATCCATCTTGCTTCACGTTTCACTCTGCTCATACTTTAAGGGTTAACAATTAATCCTGGGTATTCATAAATTTCACACAGTACATTCCAGTACCATGGGTTAACGTTCTAATGTCCGTGTCATTGATTGGACGAGCACAGAACGTGAGCTGTTTACAAAGTCAATGCGCATACTCATGTTATACAATGCTGTCTGTGCTATCAAGTTTTTCCTTAATGGACTTTTCAGACTACAAAGGTAAATTTAAAGCTCCAATTGACGCGGTTTCCATATTTTGTTGCTGATGTGTGAATGGTCTCTTCGTCTCTTCTTATAAAGGGCATGAGGGTGAGTAAATGATGAGAGAATTAATTTTTTGGGTGAAATTTCTTTCCCTGCTGTTGATGTTCACAGACATAACCGACTGTGTTTGTGAACTTTGTGTTTTTAACATAACCTTGTGTGTATTTGACAGTTTAAGTGCAATAAGACGCATAAGAGAAATCAGTTTAATACTCACAGGACGTGCCGTCTGACAGTCAGCTTTCTGTGTGCGTGCTTCAGAAAACCATATATCAGAAGTTTAAACTTTTATGGCATTTAAAACGCATGCAAATAATAACTTTCATGAAGAAGAACTGCAATATCATGTGAGCGTGGCCACGATAGAGATGATAATTAAAACCAAACAGATGTTTTGTTAGTTAGAGTATCCAAGGCACGAGTTGTACAGGCTCTGCCCACTTCTGGAAAGTGGGGCGGGGAGCAGCAACTCATTTGCATTTAAAGGTACATGCACGAAATCAGCATGTTTTTCCTTCCACTCAAAAATGGGCATTTGGTATAATAAATGATCTGTGGGGTATTTTGAGCTGAAACTTCACAGACACATTCTGGAGACTTATATTACATCTTATATTACATCAAAAAAAAAAAAAAACAAGGGGGGAGGGGGGGGGGCATAATAGGTCCCCTTTAAGGTGGAGCATGTGAATAATGGGTTTCTTGACCGTTCAACACCTGTGCTGTATTGCAGGAGGACGAGGCAGGAGACGGCAGATTCAGCTTCGCCGCCTACGGCATGGGTCCGGCGTGTCTCCAGGCCAAAGACGGCATGGCCATCAAGGGCAACAACAACAACGCACCCACCTCCACCAACCCCCCTGAGAAGACCGTAGAGGAGATGCGCAAGCTCTTCATCAGCCGCGCCAAACGGATCGACACAGTGTCGCGTGTGGCCTTTCCGCTGGTCTTCCTCATTTTTAACATTTTCTACTGGATCATTTACAAGATCATACGCAGCGAGGATGTTCACAAGCAGTAAAGAGAATACACCCGCCTCTACGCCCCTCCCCTCGTCCCACCGTGCCCGCCTTTCTCTCACTGCAGTGCTCTCACTCGCTTTCGGTGATGACGAGTCCCCGGCAGAGGTATTTATTCCTTTTTTTTTCGTCTCTTTCTCTCCTGTCCTCCTGAATAATCCGGACCTGTGCAATAGCAATGCAGTAAAATGCATGATATATGAATGTGGCAATATATTTACTAAAAAAATGAAAATGACTAAAAGTAAATATCCAACTTAAGAACTTCTGAACTTGTGACTGGGAATCCAAGAGGAAAACTTTTTTTGCAACTTGAAGACGCACTGCATTGCGAGAATATGGAGAAACATTACTGCTGTAATATATCATATATTTAAATGATAATACTTCCATAAGAAAGTCATTGAAAATGAAACATTTTTTGGGGTCTCGAGGCAGTTTGGGGCTTCCATGAATACACAATGAAAATGTTGCAGAGACCGAGATTTGTTTTGGTCCTGGGGTCTTATGATGTTTCATTCTGATGTCGATTATTAATGGATCTTGATGAGTGCCAGTGAAAAAAAAATAATTATTTATTCGAGCTGTGGTCAATGTGTTCCTCTATCTGTGCTCATTTAAAAATTTATTTATTTATTTATTTATTGTTTAAAACATCAGATTATGTTCTGTTTGTGTGCCAAACCTCATCTTTCAAGTTGACCAAAACAAAAAAAAACAAAAAAAAAATGATTCATGTGTTCATTGTTTGATATATTAAATGCTAAAATAACCGCGAGGGGGAAAAAACACAAATAATTTATTAAATAAATATAGATATACAGTATGTAAAATAAATAAAATATACCTTTTAAGCATTTTTTTCGCTTTGCATTCTTTTGTTTTGCCATCGTTTTCATCATCTCAGAATATGTCAGAAACGGGCAGAAAGAAAAGCGAAGGGATCTTTCATATCTCATACTTCAACAATGTTATTTTTATAAGCTTGGTTTAGCCGTCCAGCCAGTGCCATGATACTAGATCTATATTTCCAACCAAATGTATATTACAGTGATTTTTCAAACTATATGTATAAACACTGCATTGTGCAACAGAATAAAGAAGTGCACAAAGGTTTAGTTTATGAAATTTAGGATGCATCTTCATCTGGCTTCTCTATGCAATAATCGTATATGCAATTATTTTTCAGTGTTCATCGTGTCGAATATGGCCGTTTTATTCCGAAGGCCCTAAAAGATGCTGTTTCGTACATGTTCAATTTTCTCTTCCAGTCATGCTCATTTGCTGTCTATGCATGGCGAGGCTTTTTTTGTGGCGCAGATGATATAGATGTCATTTTTCACTTTTGTAATGTTTTGTTTGACTGCCGAACTGAAGAGAAACACCATTATATAAAGTGAGCATGTGTCCAGGCTGTGTGATAGATGCTCTGTGTAGGATATGCAAGATTTGGCCATGCGTGACATAGATATTTTTTTGTTTGTTTAAAACCAAAGAGCAGTTTTGTTACTTTGTAGTCATTTGCCTTTCAGGTTTTCAAACTCATGTTTGACTAGTTTTTGTTGTCTCCATTTCATCCTGTTTGACCAATTTTGTAAGACCTGTAACATTTGTAATTTATTCAGTTTTTCAAACATTTATTGGAGAAAACCTACAAGCATATATCTTTGTACACTGCGACATTTTGTGACAGAAAATATTAGCTAGAAAAACGAACTTCCATCTAGGTCCAAATAGTGGTATCATAATGCTTTGATGTACGTATATCATTTTAGTTGAGAGTGAAGGTAATTGATGGCACATTTCATTTATTTGTATTAATTTATTAATTTCGTTTAAATGATGAGGCATCATGGTAAATTTGAAGGGCTATTTTTGATGATTAATGTCAAATCTTCTCCCTCAAATGAATCGGCTTGTGATAAAGTGCTCAAATGTGTGATCTGAAAACTGGTTTATACCTCACCAGTGAAGACACTGGATTACACTATATATATTCGACCTCGCTGTATGACATACGTATGAGTATGAAGAAGGTTGTAATGTGAAACGCTATCCACATGCAGCACAATGTAGCAAGAACACATTTCACACATCATTTGAATGTTCACACGTGATGAATTGTGCTGAAAGGAGTGTTCGCGACTGGATCTGTGACATTACAAACAGTATTAATAATCATTGTTGTTTGCAAATCCAGCAGGTTAAACTTCATCTGTGAGACTGATAGAGGCACACGATGTATGACATACATCACAGTGTACATAGAGTGTGATAAAGTTTCTTTATACACTTGATGTGCTCATTCTTGACTCTGAAATGGGAAACTCAAATATGTAGTCAAAAACACATTTAGAGAACATTTGTAGAAATACGTTGAGCTTCATGTTGATGTTAACGACCGATTTGTTTCTTGATGAACCCTGCTTAAGGCTATTCACCATGTTGCTGGACTGTCCCGTGTGTAAATGACAGCAGTGACGCCCCGGGCCCTCACACACGCAATATACAAGACGAGTTATAACAAGTAACACAAGGACCGTGTGATGTGAAATATGTGCTATATGCAAATACGATTTGTTCTTTGGCTTAATAATCATGAAAATATCAAATTAATGTCCTGATGGTTTCTGAATCTTCTTTTGAGGCATGTTTCTTTTGTTTGTGGAGTTTAGTTCTTTCTTTATTTGTCCGTTCGTTGTTTTGATTAATGCCACCTTGGATGTGATCGCAGCTGCCCAGGAAGTGGTGAACTCTGAGCGATGACTGGCATGGCGATCATATGTAACTTATGTACGCAAAACTGTGGGTAAAATTTTATTTTTGCACAAGTTGGTATGGCCTTAATTTTGGGGTTTATTTGCTTCTATTGTGTATTGGCACAAAGTGCATCTCTTCATTTGCTTCTTGTCATAATCCGAGTGCACTTCTAAGCAGTGAAAAGAACAGCAAATTCTTATTTTTATGTTCCAATACTAAAACATGGAATTTTTTGCATGAATAGAATTAAATGGCAGATATTTTTGGCTTGTACAGAAATGTGAGCAATTTGAAGAAAAACGGAATGTACCATTTCTGCTATATCTGTATATAACACAATATTTATTGAAATATGTCATAATGCTAAATCTAATTCTACTATTAAAGGTTTTCTGAACTAAAACATCTGAACGCTTTGTAAGAATTGTGAAATTTGTGTGAGCTAAACTGTGTGTGTGCGTGTGTGTGCGCGCGTGTGTGTGTATCTGGTTCATTATGGGCAGGGCGCAAATTACACAATGGGGGTTAGAGACTAGGGGGGTTGTTGGGTATGAGCATGTATGCGTAAATATATGTGTGTGTGTGTTTGTATATGTGTGTGTGTGTGTGTGTGTGTATAATATATATATATATATATATATATATATATATATATATATATATATATGGGACATTTAGATGTCCGCATCAATAGAAATTTACAAAAGTGATTTTATATACATAGAAAGCACATTAAATGCAAAGTAAAACATCTACTTTTAAGGTTTCAAATAAGTTTTGGGAGAATAAAATGTCAAAATGTGGGTGAAATAATGTTTCATTGTCATTCAGTGTAACACTTATATTTATTTAAAAATTGAAACAACATACTTATTCTGACCTGTACATATTAAAATATATAAAAGAATAAGTGAGCATACTGAATTTTATTGCATTTTAAATGAGTAAAAAATTATTGCTGAGAAATGGGCAAAATCTAGGATATTGGCAAAGTTTAAAAATGTAAAATTACAAGTAATTAGCATTTGGGGTAAAAGTAATTAGTCTTTAATATGGCATGAATAGATTTTTGTTGTAAATATTCCTGACAAGATTGTTACACTGAATAACATTTTAGTGGGTGTCTTCTGTAAATCATGGTAAAAATGTATGATATTTCATTTTTGCTCAGGAAAAAAAAAAAAAAAAAAATTAAACAGGACCCATTCTGATGTATTGAAAAACAATAATGTTTTTTAAAAATGTAAAAATGCAGAAAGTTTTCTGTGATGGGTACATCTAGGGTTATGGGATAGAATATACAGCTTGTACAGTATAAAAACCATTACGTCTATGAAATATCCCCATAAAACATGGAAACCCAACGTGTGTGTGTGTGTGTGTGTGTGCGTGTGTGTGCGTGTGCGTGTGTGTGTTTGTGCATACATTTAAAAAAAATACAGAATGGCCATAATGAAGTTATTAGAGATGTTATTAAAGTGCTTAAAGTTTTCATATTTTATTAACAATATTTTGTTATCTCTAAAAAGCAGTAAGTGAAGCAGTTGTTACTGCTGTTGCTATAACTCATAAGATACGACAACAATGTGTCATCAAGTCAAAGTAAGTATGATACGGATCTTAAATGAGGGAAGCTATTTCATAGTTGTAACAAAACCCCAAATATATACAGTCAAAGCAAAATTTATTCAGACACCTTGAACATTTCATTCATTAATACAGTTTATTCACTATAGTCTAAAAAAAATGGTAATAAAATATGACAAGATCTCAGAGTTAAACTGTGTCAGAAAAAATTAATGTTATGTCAGATAACACTTAAGCAAAACATGGTCAGGTCAAAGGGTCTGAATAATTTTTGGTCCCAATTTTTTATCAGTTTTACTGGTAGTCCACTGTATGAAGAATTTTTGGGTATAATATGTCACAGTTTATAAATGAACTATAGTGTCCTGCACCCACTAGTAAAAATATATCAAAAATGTCTAAATAATTTTTGGTTTGACTCTCTCTCTCTCTCTCTCTCTCTCTCTCTCTCTTTCTCTCTCTCTCTCTCTCTCTCTCTCTCTCTCTCTCTCTCTCTATATATATATATATATATATATATATATATATATATATATATTTTTTTTTTATTTTATTTTTTTATAAAATGTAGCAGATATGCCCTAGAAAAAATGTTGCCTCTTCATGCAATGTTTCAACCATTTTAGGTGAATGAAACTAAACACTTTACAATAAGGTTCATTAGTTAACATTAGTTACTGTATTAACTAACATGAACTAACAATGAGCAAATGTTACTGTATTTGTTAATCTTTTTTAATGTTAGTTAATAAAAATACGGCAGTTCATAGTTTGTTCATGTTAGTTCACAGTGCATTAACTAATGTTAACAAATACAACTTTTGTTTTAATAATGCTGAAATGAACTAAGCTTAATAAATGCTGTATATATTATTCATTCTTAGTTCATGTTAACTAATGAACATTATTGTAAAGTGTTACTGAAATTGTTTCATGTGGTGCTGTAGTCAAGAAGGAGCAAAGAAGCTCTCGTTGTGTTACTCTTCCTTTTTTTTTAAAATTTAATGGTGCAATCTATTGACAGAAATGCAATATTATATACATAACGGTTCATTATGTAAGGTCTTTATACACCACTGAAAACTGTTATGTTTTTATTACCTTAGAATGAGCCATTTCTATCACATACACCGCGGGTTCTCTTACATGGAAGTGGCCATTTTGCGCTTTCCCTAAATGGACAAACTGCTCTACAGATTGCGTTTGATTGACTAGCTACTCTCTGCTGCCGCAGATGACGAAATCTTTGTCCTGTATCAGCCACCGTAGCTTCTCTATGTTGCAATTCACAACCTCACCACTAGATGCTGTTAAAGTTTACACACTGCACCTTTAAAAGTCAAAGTCACATTGAATATTGACATCATTTTAATTTGAAGCATTTGTTTTTGGAGCTTTATATACCCCAACCAATTTTTAGAGGAAAGTCAATTAAGCAGATTCAGGCTCTGGAAAGTACCGTACACTTTGCAAGAATTTCCCAAAGGCCTCATATGGCTGCATTTGAATACATCCATACTCGGCCTTATGGCCATCCTTGCTCAGGCTTTTAAATTATGCAAGTGGATTATGAACCACAAAGGCTCAGTCGATTTCTCCCCTCGCTTGAGTAGTCTGTAGGAGCTCCTCCCCCTCTCCAGACCACCGGCCCCTCTGACTGCCCCGCGCTTTACAGTGGGACTAGAATTACATTACAGCTGACACTGAAAACCGCCGCGGGGCCTGAAGCCAGTGAAACATGAAGGCTTTGACAGAATGTTTTTTCCTTCAATGAGAAATGAATATTTTCAGTCTTAGCTGAGAAGCAGAGATGGCCATTTTGTTGTATTAACAACTTAGCAATAAAAAAAACTGGAGGTAAAATGTTTTAAAGGGAAAATTTACCCCAAAATGAAATTAAATCTGTCATTATTTAAGCGTGTCTCCACTTCCTTCCACTGTAGCAAAATGAAGCCAAAATATCCCAGAGACTGTCGTTGCCGATTACGTCATTTGGAGCCCGAGTCTGTGCAGTAGTGTTCCTGGGGTGGAGCCACAGACTCAATCACAAGCACAGCTGTCAATCAAGACGTTACACCCATTAAATAACTAACTAAAACCAAACTTATTGGGAAAACAAACACTTGAACATATGTCTGGGTGATGAGAACTACCTAAAACCATACACAAGTGTAAGTGGATTTTTTTGTTTGGCACGCCTCGCATCCCATTCGATTACAAGTAGAGGGCGGAGCTTATGACCTACACTGCAGCCAGCCACCAGGGGGCGATTGGGCATGTGTGTGGCAAACTTTAGGTGTGACTATCTTTCTTTTATGGAACACAAATGCAATTTTAAGTACCTCTCTACAAGATGGACTTTTCAGGATAGGAGATGGACTAAAAATGAATTCCCAAAACTTACTGCCAGTTTCTGGAAGATGAATTCTTCAAACAGTGGCACAAGAGGATGTGGTGCTGGTCCTTCAAGAGTCACTCCCAATCTGTCTGTCTATGAAGCCTATAAAAAATGTATTTTACAACACTTTAGCTTGTGTTTCTTATTAAGTGCGGGTCTTTTTTTAGGATTCTTCACCTAACCTAACCTCTGAGATCCTGACACCTTGCACTTCTGGACACTCCAGGTAGGTTGCTTCTGGAAAATGGTGGCGCTGGAGACTAAAGGGTTCCTGATGGTTTCACACTTAATTCTTCACCTTAATTCTTTTGCAGTCTTTTCTTCTCCACCTGTTTTTGTCTGACCTTGCTGACCCAGTGAGCATTTTGCTGCCTTAACTTTGCAATTCCTAGTCTCATGCACATTTAATAATTTTTTACTTTTTAGTCAGAGAAAAAAAGAAAAAATTGCCATATTTTCTCTGTAAAAGAAAACCTGCACACCTGAATATAAGGTTTTTCACTTCCAGCCTTCATGAACAATTATATATCACTTATAAATGATTAAATACAAAATTAATAGTAGTTATTAAGATTAATGTGGTTTAGAATTGGTAAGATGTACTTGGGGGAAAAAATGAGACATCCATATTTTTATCTCAGAAATACAGTGTTAAAAACTGGCGACAGCCGCATTATCACCAGGTTTTGATTGAGTGTAAATTTGGGTGTCATCTGTGTAAAAATGAAACTTAAGAACCAAAGGATCTTAGTAGCTGACCAAGATGGAAAATGTAAAAAGTAAGGGGCTCAAAATCGATCCCTGGGGTACACCAAGTTGAACTGAGACAACTTTGGACTTGCATCCACTCATGGAAACAAAGTGCCTACGGTCTGAGAGATAAGACTTGAACCAGTTTAATGCATTATCAGGAACACCAAACAGTTTCCAGACAAGCAAGTAAAAGAGAATCATACAGCGTCAAAAGCTGTACTCAGATCAACAAGGATCAGAATTGAAAGACAGCCAGAGTCTGAAGCTCCTAAGTCATTAGTGACTTTAACTAATGCTGTTTCAGTGTTGTGGAGTTTGCAGAAGCCAGATTGAAGGGGCTCAAAAAGATTGTTTAAAGTGAGATGAGCGTAATTGAGAAACAACAATTCACTAGAATTTTAGAGAGAAAGGGAAGATTAGAAATGGGACGAAAATTGCTATTTGTACTATACTGGCTAATGTTGTTCAAGTGAACACTGAAGTTTAATGTACAATGATCATAATGCAAGGCAAGCACAGTTCATGTATATGACCTGTTTTTCAGTGACATTATGTATAGGAGTTGATTGATTCATATATTAAAGCTGCAGTCCGTAAGTTTTGCCTCTTTGTCGCCATCTCTGTTTGAAACCTGCAATTGCAGTTATTTGTGGGATTATTATTTTTATGTGGGTTGTGTATCGGCACGGCTCCTCAGCGGTTGAATCTAATGTTTGCTGTTAGTGACCACATCTGTGTGGATACTGTACTTCCAAATCACAGATTCTACATCTTGGAAGTATGACCAAAATATGAATTTTCAACAGAAAATGTCATCTGAACAAGTAAGTACATGTCTGACACGTTTTTGTTCTGACCAACTGAGAAAAAAGCATTATAATTGCACTGCCAATGGTGATTAAATCTAATGATCGCTTCGCTCAGATCACGTCAAACCGTGCAAATTATTATTATTATTATTGTTATACTTTGTTCTCAAATTGTTAATGTTAACAACATCAGCATTGTGTGACTATCCCTGCGTCCCAATGTCCATACTAGCCATCCTAAATAGTATGTGAGATTAAAATAAGTGTGTCCCAAAGCATAGTATGTTGAAAAGAGTATGCCAAAAGTCCCCGTATGGTCTACTATTTCCGGTAGATTTTCGAAGTGTGGATCCGTGCACACTATAAAGGCTAATATTGCCCACAACCCATTGCGCTTTGGATGAGGATTCAGTTCAGAACTACAAACACGAGTAAAAAGTGTTAAAAAAACTACAAAACATGGTGGATATGCGCGACCGACGGTGAGAGGTTTGAGTGACAAATAATCAGTTTATCCTGATAGAAAATATTTATTTAATGTTATCCGTGCTATATTTCATCTGCAATACCAATGTGGACTTTTAGAAAGATCCGATTGGCCATTAACTTTTAAATGCATCATTATTGCATATGAGGAGAGTTCTCCACATGAAAGATCTGTGACTGCAGATCAACGTGCTACTGCATTTCTCTCCGATACGGTAGGAAATTAACTAAATGAAATGTGGTGGAGGATGTAAGATGATTGACAGGCCAGTTTACGGTGACAGGATGCGACGGAGAGCAAAGACGCAATTGTATGACGTGATAGTATGTCCCAAAGCTTGTCTACTCTTTTGCTACACACTCAAAAGTATGTTTTTTTTTTGTTCACAAAAAGAGTACGTACTTTTAAGGCGTAGTAGAAGTAGGCGAATTGGGACGCAGCATATGTGTATTTAGTGTGTATTAGCGTTACCTGTAGATTTCAATTTCTGTAGCCACTCCGCAGTCTGAAGTCTTTTGCTTTTGACTACAGGTGAATCTCCAGTTGTCACTGATGATTGTCATTTGGACCTTTCTGGTTTACAGTCAAAATGATGAGTTTAATTATTGCAGCTGCTGTGAGAAAAGGCTATAAATGATCCGCCTCACATGCGATATAGCCTACTAGTAGGGACTCTTCTTTATGTAAACAGATGTGACGTAATGACACAAAGAAGATCGACTGCATGCTCAAATTTCCCACTGAAACCTACCAGTACCACTCTATTTAGAAGTAGTTAGTACAAGTTTACCGTTGTGAATCGGGCTATGGTAAGGAGTTTTGAACACTGGCTGGTTATGTACTTGCTCAAAAATTGATTTTGGATAATGTTTAACCAAAAAAGTTAAGACTGCAGCTTTAAGTAAGCTATTTCAAATGGATCACTTATACAGACAGTCTTAGACTAGTCGTGTTTTAGTCATTATCCACATCCCTCATGCAAATACAATGAAATGAAGGTGGCAAAGGTGTCTTGAAAGTACCATTTATGATAGTTTTGTGTGACTATTAAGAGAGAGAAATTTAAGTCGCTCATCTTTTGAATAGAATGATTGATTCACTTAAAAACATTCTGAATAATTCATTCACAAATCTGGTTCAATTCACTGACTCTGAATGATTTGATTGCAGTGGTTCACAGCTCACTAAAGGGGAAGATTTTCGTTAAATAATGTCTTTAATTTTGGTCTGTTCCTCACAGAGAAGCCTTGTAAAATATAGTACAAGTCATTCCGACCACTTTTATGGTGCTTTTTGGTTTTAAGGCATAAAAGCTTCAATGGCTATGGGGACTAATTGCAAGGACAAATACAATTCCTCAAAATTTCCTTTTAAGTTATACGATTTGTAACAAAATGAGGGTGAGCAAATAATGGCAGAATGTTGATTTTGGCTGCACTAGCTCTTTAAATATCTGTGCCGGTATCTGTTGTGTTGCAGAGCCCAAGGCTTTGTGAGGGTCCAGCTGGGGGGCCGTATGTTTGGTGGGTTGTGGCCAGCTGTATGAGGACATCTTGGACTCATGTGGGTCATGAGGGTGTGGGGCTTCAAAATAAAGTGGCGAAGAGAAGCTGCACTTTCCCTCTCATGAATACTAATGCTGGGCCACCTGCTGGTCAACACCCCCTACATCACAGCTAATCATTCGCACTGTTAATGTAGTTTATAATGAGCTACAGTTGTGATTTTTTTTTCAGTATGATGCAAGCACATGAATTCATAATTAGGCCGAATAATCTCAGTAATTCAATCAGACTGAGAAAATGGGAAGATGATTGGCTGGTGTGTGCCTCAAGATAAGGTATCTGTAAAGAACACTGCTGGGGCAATATAACATTGATATTTGTTGAGAGTGGCAGCACAATATTGCAAAATCTCATCATTTTGGTGGCTGGGTGATGGATGTCTAAAGGTGCAAAATTGACTTTTCTGTTATGACCAGCACTATCCCGGCAGTAATGGAAAAAAGATTGAGAAGATCTTCAGGTGCTGGAGCCTTTAGAAATTAGATTTGCATATATTCTCATATACATATACATACATTATATATATACATATATATATATATATATATATGCGGCAGCCAATGAGCATGAGGATTCTCTTCGACATTTAGTGAAAAGCTGTCGGTGACGTCAACATGGCGAAATACATTAGAGTGGGACCATGTATAATTTGACATGAAATGGAAATTGCAATAGCCTTTTCTTCCCTATTGTAACATATCCTAGTGAAACAGTGTAGTGACAAATGGAGCTCCACTCTCGAACAGGAAATGCGTCACCTCCACTTGTGTTTTACTAACGTCTACACCTACCCCAACCCTAAACCTACCCTTACAATAATACAAATTCAGTAATTAAATGACGCAATATTGATGTGCACATGCCCAGTGGCCATAGCTGTAACTAGCCGCTGGAGGTGATGTATTTCCGCCCTTGAGTGGAGCTCCACTTGCCCTCTCAGGCTGCAGCCAGCCCCTATTGGGAAATTGGGTCTCCATTAGGACCCCAAGTGATCCCATTGGTTCAAACTGCTTTTAATATGTACTCTTTAGTGCCTGATTAAAATTCCTACAAAATTATGATAAATCCTGTTTCAGCTACATTATAATGACCATTTATGTCTGTATGTTAGCTTATGTATTAGCATATCAGATACCCGAATAACCTGATAGCTTAGTTTATACTTGCATTTGCACTTACCCTACATATATTCATAATCATCTTTAATGTAATTATGTTAAATTAAGTGTTAAATGTCCAAATATTTCAGTTATAAATAAAACAAATTAATGGTTCATATATTGACTTAATAAATAATAAATAATAGTAAAAATAGCCTATTAACAGTTAATCAAGTGTAAGAAATTACGTAAAACTGGTTTTATTGTGCACTAATTTTTCTTGCGCATTATATAGTTAGCTATACGCAGTTTAATACAATTCGTATACACTTCAGATAATTAACTGACAGTTTGTGGAGACCCGTTTTAAAGGGAGGACCCGGTTTGTCTTGACTTCTTAAACAGGACAAACTGTAGGGCGGGACTTGATTGGATGGTGTGATGTCATGTGAGTCACAGCGCCTGTAAACACGTCATCTCAGAAGAGACAAGATTACAAGAAGTTTTTTGATTAAAGTTTACGAGGGCACGTGAATTTTACAAAAATAATGTGCATGGATGAATCAAATTTTGATTTGATGGGGACTTTAACATCTGTGATTTTATCATTTATTACTACCAGGTAAATGTTTTAGAACTTTAAAACCATTTACAAAGAGCAGTTTAAACCCAATTATTATTTTGGGAGTGAGAAGCACTGTAAAAAAATTTTTTATTATTATTAAATTGCCCTTTAATTCTGTAAAATGTACCATATCATTTGGCAGGCAAATTTCTATGCCCTCTTAAAATATCATATGACCACATATGCAAACTTGTTTCATTTTGTCTAAAGGTTTGTTTTTTAAATGGAACAGACCATTTCATTGCAGGCTTAAGTCAAAGAAATATTTTTAATTTTCCTTGTCAAATAGTTTTTTTTTTTGTTTTTTTTTTTTTACATAATTGCCACTTAATTCTTGTCTAGCAGTGGCAAATGGCTTAAAACACTATGAAAATTTTAGTTGTAGTTCAAGGCCTAGAAGTAAAATAAAAATTCCTTCATATTTTCCACATTTTCCCATTACCGTATGAACCCTGTTGACAATTCCTAACCTAGACAAGACACAACCATGCTTCAAAATAGTACATAGAGTTTATTTTGTTCTCTCATCAGTGGAGTTGTTAAAATATGTTGTCATTCTTGATGAAGTGCAACAGTAGAAGGCAAACAGGATTCTTTACATGCTAGATAGTCACTCACACACAACCATGATTCGACTTGGCAAATTCCAAATAAAACCATACTTGCACTTGACCTGAAAGCGGGTGCTAGCAATACACAGGATTGCCCAAGCAGTAAAAACACGTTCCTTTAAGAAACAGGGAGAGAACGCTAAAACCAAATGATAGGTTTCTCCTTTCCCCAATTCAAGTAGTTTTGTTTTTCTACAACAAATTCAAGTTCAATCTCAGAAATAAAAGGAAGTCCAGATAAAGAAACAAAAATAATCACACTCCTGGGTCCTGGAGTGAGGGATGTAGACAGGGAACAGGGAAGCCATCTTTGTTAACCAGGGTGACTTGCATCAGCAGTGAATGACGTGGGAGCTGCCTCACTGACGTGGTCCTGCGTAGCGGCCCTCGCTGGGTCCTGTGCCTCGACCGGCTCCGAAACTGGGTTTCTGAGCCATGCCTCCACGGGCGGGCGGTCCCCTTGACCCGCCTATCCTGTCACGCGGTCCCCCCGGGGGGCCTCTGGGGCGGATGTCCCGCCTGTCACCTTCACGGGCCGAGCGGGTCTTCTTTTCCTCTACGTTCAGCCGAACATCACCTCGCAGTTTAATGGGCTACGATATAAAGAAAACTGTCATTCTGATGATCCTGCATTATATCCCGTACCGCAAAACATCTGAAAGTCACACGTACCCGATTGCTGAGGATCTTCTGCACAGGCTCAGAATCATCAAATACCACAAATCCAAAGTTGGGCAGCTTTCCACCGCTGTTGATTCTCAGCTCAAGGACAGTGCCGTACTCTGTGCAAAAGCAATATGCAGGTAAGAGGAGGATCTGATTTACATTCTAAAAATGTACTGAACTGAAAAATGCTGTTTGTACCACTTACGTTCAAAGAATTCCTTGAGCTCATTCTTATCCACATCATGAGGTACATTTCCAACAAAGAGCTGGTGGCTGTCGGGATACCGGACCGTCCGCCGAACCTCCGACTCCCCGCTCTCACCCTCCCTCACTGCTAAACAGAGATCAAACAGATGACTCATGTGCTTTCAGGTTTCTAGTGGAGCAGCCATGATGTGTGCTTTAATTTAACTTTCAATTTCAACACTATTTATATGCAGACATGAAGTTCGTTTCAGCGCTCAGGCTGCCTTAAGCAGTTTTGCCAGAGCCAATAAGATCAAATTCAGCTAATCAAGTCTTTCATAAATATTTTAATAAGCATCAAAAGTGTAAAAATGGACCCATACTAGATTCACTACACTTTTGCACACCTCCTGGTCTCGATGTTCTTTGAGCTGGAGCGGGTCCTGGTCTCTGGTCACGTGGTCTCTGGTCTCTCTGAGGTCTCTGTGCTGTGGTCTGTGTTTCTGCTTTCACCTCTACACGTGGCTATGGATCATAATCACAATTAATCACGCATGAAAATAAGGCTGTATATGGAATCACTTAATGCAAATTCTCTTAAAGCGTTAGTTCACCCAAAAGTGAAAATTCTGTCATTTCCACACCCATAAGACCTTCGTTCATCTTCAGAACACAAATTAAGTTATTTTTGATGAAATGCGAGAGATTTTTTTTTATCCCCAATAGAAATGGAGTTTTTGTGCAATTCAGCGCTTTTGTTTACATCCGAACGCCGGCTCATTATTGGCTGGCTCCAGCGTCTGCATCACACGTATGTGTACGAGTCTGACAGGGTAGAGAAGAAATTGAATTTGTTTTGTTTTTGCACATAAAAAGTATTCTCGTCACTTCATAACATTAAGGTTGAACCACTGCAGTCACGTCGACTGTTTTGACAATCTCTTTAGTCCTTTCTGGACCTTGAATGATGTAATTATGTTCCTTTCTATTGGGGATAAAAAATATCTTAATTTGTGTTCCGAAGATGGAGGGTCTTACAGGTTTGGAAAGACATGAGGGTGAGTAATTAATGACAAATTTCATTTTTGGGTGAACAAAACTTCCTCGATTAGGATGTACGATTTACAGCGAGTCACACTAGCTATGTTTCCATCCAAAGTTGCGAATTTAACTTGAGCACAAAATTGGAATATTGCATAAAACATTTGCGAATAAAGCACCGTTTCCATCCAGAGAGTCGAAGAGAACAAAATTGTCACTTCCTGATAAACTGGTGCTAAATATTACTAAGAAAAG
Source organism: Ctenopharyngodon idella (assembly GCF_019924925.1). NCBI lineage: Eukaryota > Metazoa > Chordata > Actinopteri > Cypriniformes > Xenocyprididae > Ctenopharyngodon > Ctenopharyngodon idella. Next base: position 4,307,069 of record NC_067233.1, read on the forward strand.
TAGTAGGAGAAGCCACTGTGTATATTAATTTTTGTAAAGGCCTATAATAAATTACTTGTGCATCAGAGCATGCACAAGATGCAATAAACACGCTCATGTTATCTTGCTTTTGGAGGTGGATGCCTGCTGTTTGTGAACGCAGTCATGTAAGACAGTTCTGGGAGGTAATTACACCAAACCACTTTGACGACAGACTTTGCTCAGGCATTTTCAGAAAGATCAAAACATAATTTCAGACGCTGTGCAATGAGATCGGTCCACTGGTTAGTCCAGTTATGCTGTTCCATCGTGCAAAGTCACATGACTTTTGAAGTGCATCAAGGAATTTATTCAGTAAAAAAGTGTTTCTATCAGTTTTCTTATTGAATTAAAAAAAATAAAAAATAAATTTTACCAACTCAATTGAGCCCATAAGTTATTTTACGCACATTTTTAGAATTTTTGTGCATCTTGTTGTTTCCATCCAGCGTCTTTTTTTTTTTTTTTTTTTAATGCAATATCCCAAAATAAAAATAGGTGGATGGAAACATAGCTACTGTTGGACTTTACATTAAAATGTAACTGCATTAATTAGGTTAGGGATAAGATTTACAAGACCGATATTAAATCTTTAAATGGAGTAAATGAGTCTGTTGTGAGTGTCTACCTGCGTAGATGGGACTCGGACAACATGTGGAGGGACTCCTGTGGCAGGGACCACTCCTCCCGGTGGGAGATTCTTGCTAGTGACTGAAGCCCATGAAGATGGCTGAAAACAATAAGGCATTTAATCTCACTTATCCGGTTTGTGATGACTGTACAGCTTTACAAATACAGGTCTGTTGATACGAGAGACTCAACAGACAGTGATGAATGAGGGTGGTCTTACCCGGTTGTCCTCTGGCATGGTGGGTGTGGTGTCAGCAGGTGTGGGCGAAGGGGAAGACCTCTGAGTCTTTTCCTCAACATGAACCTCAGGCTGGCTGACGGGCTCTGGTTTCATCTCCACAGCTGCTGGCTCAGGCTCCACCTCTGCTTCTGGCTCAGGCTGGGGCTCTGGAGTTACAGACACCTCTTCTTGTGGCCCCTCAGGCTCCACGCTGCAAACACACAGACTTTCATGAAACCACAATACAGTGGTAAAAAGGAGCAAGTCTTCATCACTTTCTAGGAGGATATCATACTGCGATAACTAAAGGTTACTGAAGTGTTACTTATCTAACAAATCAAAATTGAACTGTGTGTGTAGTAGGGCTGGGCGATTAATCAACTGATTTTTCGATTTCGGCTTCCAACGATTATGAAAACAAGATAATTCCTTGTTCTTATTGTATTGCTGACTGTTTACTTGTCTTCTGTAACCGTTTTGAGGACCTTTTACTTCAGCAAAACTAATACTAGGTTAACTAATGGATCTATAATTGTGAAACTTCACTGATATTTAAAATTACATCACAAAATAAGACTTTGATCATATCACCCACCAATAATCGTGTTAAATCATGATTTTGTGATCAAAAATCATCATGATTCTGATTTGTCAGTCAAGCAGCACTAGTGTTGTTTGTTTTGACTTAAAACACACATGATTTACATCCCACTTTACTCAAGTGATTACCAAACTGAACTATTAAATGAGCCGCAAAACTGAATACAATTTACCAGGGTGTCTGTTCGTAGTATCCAGCAGACTCCTCCTGGACCACCTCAGGTGAGTGCACTCGCTCCAGCTCCTCCACGTCCTCCTCAGACTCTGTGAACAACAGGAGATGAATGAAGTCATCTGCTCACAGCGAGAGCGTTTGGGAGACCGATTACTCTAAAGATGCCTGAAATACACCAACAATATCAGCGGCTCACCCTCAGGAGGTTCTGAGTCCGAGTCCCCGAACACTTCATCCTGGTACCGGAAGATATCGTTGTGTACGTAGAACTTATTTGCAACGGTTCCCTAAAAGATTACAGCAATAAAAAGGAAAAATTACATTATCTAAGAGAGAAACCTAGTTAATTTAAAAAGGCCAAATCTAGCCATTTTATGAGCTACCACTAAAAACTTGCACTAATGAAGATCAAAAATTGATGCTTCCAAGATACCAAGTCCAAGTCTGCAACACTTTTCATGAGGTGAATTTCTATTTAGTCAACTGTGATTACTAAACAAGGAATAATTATTTTGATTTAAACAGATGAAGGCACAGACTGGACATTATAGCTTGCGAGTAAAGCCAAAAGTATTCCCTTATCCACATTCTGCAACAGCGCATTAGCGAGTGATCCGGGTGTTTGAAAATAATGCCGAAAAAGACAGAGATGAAGAGGAAGGCAGAAAATGAAGTACCCCTGAGCCTTTACTCCACACAAGAAATATCTAGCCAGTGATTTCTTAAAATTAGAAGTGATCTTGCAATATTCAAACATGACTATTTCTTGTCTTGTTAAAAATGGTCTTGCGATATCAGCATGATGGGGTTGAGCTTGTGGCAAAACCTTTTAGAGGGCTTGCATTATATTGTTCTGACTTACTGCATATGATAATTCATACTTAGAATGCAGAACTGAAGTGACATCCATTACAAGATGATTAGTTTAGGACTGTCACAATTACTCGATTAAATTTGAGGCCTTGATTTAAAATATGTTTTTGACTGCAATTTACCCATGTCAATTAACCGGCAAAATACTAGAAGTGGAGAATTTCATGGACAAGAATCCATGAACAGCATTAGACCATTTTCTAAGGCTGCACTAGAGACGCTCATAATTGACTGGTTGAACATTAACAGTAAGAATTTTGACCATTTAATACTATCAGTTAAGCTATTTAAGTAATTTTTCCAAGATTTTTTAAAACGTTTGCTGCATGGTTAAATACGCTAGACATAAGTGTTTGAGAGAGAGAAAAACAAAAAAGCTAAGTCACGCATGTCATTTTATTAGACTATTACATTCGAAAATAATGTAAAATACCAGTAAATAAAACGAAATGTTTACACACATTATAAACATAGCTATAGGCTATTTTAGTTTCACACTGCACAACAAATCCTTTCATTTTAATAGTATTCAGAACAGAACACAAATGAAAAATAAAAGTACCTATAACATCAAACCAAGACAAATCCATTTAAAGCGAAACTGAAAGAGAAACCGGTGTTGACCTCACGTAGCCTGATTCAGCACAAATCCAAATGTTTCCATATTCCTGATGTATTTGAACGCTAAAATAGGCTTTGTACTTCATTTGCCTTGCAATGTTGATGTAAAACATCATCCTTCACATATGCAGAAATGTGCTGGTGTTCACGCTGAACAGTACAGACTGTACTACTGACTTTTTAAATTGAACAGTTTAATATATTTTGTTGCCTTATTTTGATAAACAGGCTGTGATGTCAAGTTAACGCTAGAACTGACAAACCTATAACTTTATTCTATTTTTCTCCGTTCACAGAAGTGCGTGATGTGACGCTGCGTGAATTCTCATGTTTATGTTGCTATTTGTGCATGTAAAAATAAACCCCTGGAAAATTGTTATTTTTAATCAGGTCAGACACTTATCCATTCTAAATTTCATTTAATTCTAATTTAACATTCTTGTCGGTTAACGAACATTGGTTGTCGGTTAGGGGACACAAACACTGCACTTCAATTAAATTAATATATGTGCTACGAGTTTTAGATTGAAGCATCAAAAATACCTGATATTTTTGTGCTTTGGCAGACGTTCAAAGACAAGTTCAGTTAATTCACCCAAGGCCTTGTTAATTTCATCTGATAACACATCTATGAAGAAGTCTTCATACCTCAGGTGCCAGAACAAACGTCTGCATGAACTTCCTCATGGGCTGCATGTTATTGGACAGCTCCCCCAACACTTGCACCACCACTCCCTCGTTCAGGGTGGCATGGGCATCGACATGCCTGATCTTAGTGTGACAATCACGGAAGCTGAGAGCCATCACCTTCTTATGGATTTCCTGTTCAAAAAGAATGACATTGAGCTACTACACTGAACCATAAGCAGTATTAAAAAGTCAACACTTGTATTAACTCACAGACTGCCCATAGACTGCTTCCACTGGTTTGCCGTTATTATCCAGACCACCATGTACATAAGAGGAGTTCTTGCCATAAAACCTGAGAAATAAGAAAGCAACATGTTTAGCTTTATTGCAATTTATGCTACCACTTTTTTTTTAAACACATTTAACAGTAAGGGATTGTGATAAAATTTATGCAAACTTCTTTTGTCTAACAAAGAAAACCTGATTATGATCCTCACCTGTGCAGGTAGTCAGGAGCCTGGTTCAGCAGGGTGTAGTACTGTCGGACAAACTCTCGCCCGACAAGCTGGGCACTTGGCTTCTCCATCACCATTTCTTTGGTCAACTGGTTTCAACTAAATGAACAAAATGACTCATTAAAATATTTTCACCTCATGTTGTTCCAAACCCATTTGACTTTCTCCTGATGAACACAAAAGAAATGTCAGAAACATCATGTGTTCCTCCAGAGAGTTTGAAGAACATGATGGGTGAGTTTGACAATTCCGATTTCTGGTTGAACAACTTATTAAACGCTATTGAGGTAAACTACATCTGATGAGCAATGACAAGGACAAGACCCTTCGGTGAAACCGAAACAAATCTCTTTGTTAAGTCGAGATAGAGAAGCAACGAGGCCATTTTAACGTCGATAGTCGATATCGTTTCTATACATTTCTTTTGGAATTAGTCACAGCAGTTGGTTTGGCTGGTCATCATGTAGGGTGGGACATTACTGCCAATGGAAAACTGAGTCTTAATTAGATGAATCCATTGTGAAATGGACTCAAGTAGGCCCGAACAAGACACACCGCGTTGCCATCTTGAGCCCGGTTCCTTTGTGACCAAATCAGATATATGATCATATTAGAAAACATTTATCTAGGCAGACACACAATATAGGCCAAATGCTTGATTTTCATTTATGAATCGTGCACGTGCCCAGCATTTTGTCGCATAAGCTTGTATCAGATGAGCATTATCTACAGTAAGCGATGACATTATACATAAGTGGAAACTAAATTTAAGGAATCTTAAATATAAATCCCGTATAAAGCGTTTATTATACTGTAATAGCTCAGTAAACGCGGGATCGCTCTTTGACGGAAATGTCGGCTGGTGGGGAGGTGAACGTAGCTAAAGCTAATCCTCTCAGCGTCGAGCAACAAAACCCACCCAACGGCCTAACCGTGAGTATTACCGCTTAAAATCTCAATTAATGCGTATTATTTTAACATCCGAGATGATTTAATATGAAAAATGTTGGAATTATAGACTTATACCAAATAAATGCGGCACAAAAAGCACATGGCTATTAGCTGCGCACGAGCTATCAGATTCAGCACGCTAACCGGACTAGAAGACAAAAAAAAATCTTGCGAAAAATAAACGCTTGATTTTTTTTATAATTTAACCATTAAATTCCAAAAAAAACTTACCAAGAGGGAATCAGTAATGTGTGTTTGGGTTGAGTCTGAAGTGATTTGAGTGAAGCACCTCTTGCGCCGGTAGCTGTGAAGCTTTAGCTCAGACACTGGCAGCAGCGCGTGTGGCGAAGTGCCGGTTTCACATTAGCTCCTACTAAGTCAACGGCCCATCTGATCGCAGAACCTAACAGCCAATCAGATCGACGCAGTGGGTTTGTGCATCCTATCAGCATTCGTTCTCTCGCAAAGCCCTCCCTAATCACCTAATTAGCATAACCATACAGGCTGTTTGCAACCTACTGAAAACGAGAGTGAAACGAAGGATCAAAGCAAGGTTGTTAGGCCCGTACGGACGTGAGTTGCGCAGTAGCTGAACGTGTTGATACTTTGCGCATTTTGTTTGCGAAACTAACGAGTTGCCAGGTGATTTCTACGCACATTAGAAACTGTACACCACAAACATTAAAGTGAGAAAAGATTATGGCAGTGATGTATGAAGAAAGAGTGTGTTTGGGGGATTCTTGGGAAGTGAAGAAGAAAATGTACAGTACAGGTCTCATTTCACTTCAGAAACCAAAATACAAGAAGTAAATATTTTTTTTTTTGAGTTATGATATTTATTTTATTACAATTCAACACATTTACCCCACTCTTGTTATCAAAATATTTAATAAATATGTATAGGCCTCTATAGGTATTTATATATCATAGTAATATATTCCGTTAGCTAGCCTAATTAAAAGTATAATGTATATAGTGAAATGTCCGGGCTCAATAGAGTAATGACATTTGTGGGGACATGTCGTCAATGTCACAAATGCAAAATATTTTATTGGGGAACGTGATCCTGACATTTATTGGGTGGCTTGTGATGGCTGGAATCCAATGAAGTTAACCCATTTTTATATGTTAAAATCCAGATAATTTCGCAGAACTGCATTAGCATTTATTATTTGTAAATATGACAATGTTGAGATCGTATATTGTCCATTAGGGGGCGACACGCTTCCCATGCATGCAACAATTTGCGGTTGAAAACAATATACTGGGTTGCTTGTGTTTCCCAAATGCAATCGTGAGCTAAGAAGATCGTTGAGAAAACTGTTGGCAAGATGCTTTTGGGAAACGCAGCCCAGATAATTTTTTGCATTTTTTTAAACGCATAATGTATCTGCCAACTATCATAACCAATAAATCCCACCAAATTACCAACAGCTCTCATTAGTTGAGTGTATAACTGAACATTTTTCTGTTTAAGATGACTTAGAGATGAACCTCAATGACTGTTTTTTTGGCATTGTTTGTATTGGATAATGAGAATAAATAAGATTTAACAAGGTAGATGAGTTCAGTAATCTCTCAAACAAAATATTTGTTTGTATTACAATCATGGCATGGAAAAGAATTCATGCAAATAAATAAATTTTGTGTGCATCTGTTCAGTATGTTCAGAGGTATTCACCAATGTTGAATGCTTCGTTCACTCAGTATGCATCAACACCGAAAAATAGAATAATGTTTCTATCAAATATTTATAGTAAACACTGACAAATCTAGGTGTAAAAATATTTTCATAAATATCTGATGTGTTAACAAAAGGTACGGACTAGGGCTGTCGATAGACTAATTTCTTTTTAAACACGATTAATCGCGATCAGTCGCGCTTATCGTGAAATTAAGCATACACCATTTATCTTGTTTAACACATCCATTTTGTCATCATTATCTATATCCAGCAAAGTAAACCATCAGATTGAAGTGTGATTTTCACAAAACTGTATTTTTCAGTTTTTTTCAAGGTAAATTTAGATGTCCTTCCAAAAAAAACGACACCAAATAACCAAATGATTTCATATAATTCATACATTTATGTAGGCTACACCAAAGCACCCATAAAAAAAATCACAGCAAAAAAAAAAAAAGGTTTCAGAATTCACAGTGTACAGTATGTGTAACAGCAAAGAGCTTGTTTACATTTTAGACAAGTCAAGTTGCGATACTGAACAGGACCACATGGAGATGCCAAAAAACTAAACCAGCCGCATTGACTAAAATACACAGCAACATACACAGGACAAATCCAAACATTATCCTGAATGTGTGTGAAAACAACGTGAATGTACTGAAATGTGTGAAATGTGCGATCAGTGTGTCGAGAGCACTCATAGGCCCAAATGGCACCCTAAACCCTCACGGTCTTCCTCTGAGTCCGCACTTTCATGACGTAATGCTACTTTGACTCCTGGGTAAAGTCCTCTGTGTAGCTCACAGACCCTGTCCCAAATGGCACACTTCTATGCACTTTCGGTCTTGTGGACTTACAATGGCTGCCGCGTGCGCGTGTCCCATTTGTCAATTTTAGGCTTCAGAAAGGTGCTCGCAAGCGCCCCCTTTGCGGCCGATAAGCGCCCTCGATGCGCACTTTTGCTGAGCTCCGCGGCAGACTTCTTCCCGACAGTCAAAGCGACGTTACGTCACGAAAGTGCAGACTCGTAGGAAGGCCGTGAGTGTTTAGGGTGCCATTTAGGACAGGGCCACAGTCTTGCGGGCTCAGCAGAAGTGCCCATCGTGCTCACGAGCACCCTTCTTTAAGCTTACATGACGAATGGGACACCCTACGGTCTTGTGGACTTAACGGACACGCGCACGCAGATGAAGTGTGCCATTTGGGACAGGGCCATACATGATTTGTTTGCGCATCAATATAACAGACTCACGCTTGCTTCTGTACGTCACCGCAATCGCCTTTACTTTGATTGCAAACCTCATCCATCAAAACTTTCATAGCAAGAAGCTGGTTTGCTTTATCCAGCCGAGAAACATAGTTTTCATATCATCTGGCCATACAGCGGTGGGATGTTTCGACGTTCCGTTCAGACAGGAACAGCGCGATGCGGGAGGGCTCGCGCTCCTCAGATACAATGACAGAGTTCGTGTTTTAAAGCAAAACAGACACTGGAATGAATAATTCTCTCTGCCATCTCTGATATAATCAGCACGGACTTTTAAGATCATCTAACTGAGTGACAAAAATTACGTTATGACCCAATTTCACATGCTTCAGTAATTTTTTCACATTAAATGCATCTTTTTATTTTAATGCATTAAGGATTTTGAATTAATCGCATGCGTTAACGCGTTAATGTTGACAGCCCTAGTATGGACACAGCTGTGAAATCTTATTTCATATTTTTTTAAACAAACCTTTTCCTTCTGTCAGTAGAATTTCTTTAAAAGACATGCTTATATTTATAGTTTACGTCAAGTATATATATATATATATATATATATTATAATGTATGGGCCCAAAATTAACCAGGGCTGCAGGGCAAAAATGCCATAGAAAGTGACAATAAAACCCTGATTTTTAAAATGAGGATTAAAATACACCATCTTAAAATTGTCTGGTTTTTTTATATATATATCTAACATTTGATAATGTTTATAACATTTTATACCATGGTCTGTCTGAATACTCAATTCTGATTGGCTGGAAGGTGTGCATTAAAACCGTCTAATGCACAGGTAGTTCCAGTCAGTTTAATCACCATTATATATTAAAGGGTTAGTTCACCCAAAAATGAAAATTCTGTCATTAATTACTCACCCTCATGTCTTTCCACACCCGTAAGACCTTCACTCATCTTCAGAACACAGATTAAGATATTTTTGATGAAATCCGAGAGGTATACTGTATGACTCCTCCATAGACAGCAACATAATCAACACTTTCAAGGTCCAGAAAGGTACTAAAGACATCGTTAAAACAGTCGACGTGACTGCAGTGGTTCAACCTTAATGTTATGAAGCGACGAGAATACTTTTTGTGCACAAAAACAAAACAAAAATAACAACTTTATTCAACAATCTCTTCCATCATTATCCATACGCAGATGCCACAGTGTTTACGTCTGAATGCCTTCTCAGTATTGACCAAAGCTGATCACGTGATCAGCATGCGTGTGATGCTGATGCAGGAGCCGGCCAATAATGAGTCGCCGTTCTGATGTAGAACCTGGAAGTGCTGGACGTGAACAACGTATGAGAATGACACAGAAGAGAAGATATTGTTGAATAAAGCTGTTATTTTTGTTTTGTTTTTGTGCACAAAAAGTATTCTCGTCTCTTCATAACAGTAAGGTTGAATCACTGCAGTCACGTCGACTGTTTTAACAATGTCTTTAGTACCTTTCTGGATCTTGAAAGTGTTGATTATATTGCTGTCTATGGATGAGTCATATACCTCTCGGATTTAAAGATGAACGAAGGTCTTACGGGTGTGGAACGACATGAGGATGAGTAATTAATGACAGAATTTTCATTTTTGGGTGAACTAACCCTTTAAAATGGCCAACTCACTATAGGGAACTGATTGAGACACACCCCAGGCCTTCAAAGTGTGGCTATAATATTAAAAAGTTTTTGTTTTTTTGTGTTTAGGATGGAAAAAGCTCTAAAACATGAAGGAATTACTCTCAATCATTTCTGACAGTGGCAGTGAGTGATAGTGATTTGTGATTCATGTTGGGACTTCTTAGGACACGTGTTAATAATGTTGTGGATTTTGTGATCTCCACCAGCATTCTGTTTTTAGGGTTAAGAAGGAGTGGAGAAGAGTGTTTCACCCCTCCCGGTGCAGAAGTGGGCTGGACTGAGCAGCACAGTGTTCTGGCTGGAGCTCTGCCATTGTTTGAGATTCCTGACGTGAGTGTCTGGCTGGAAGGGTAAGCCTGGTGCCGGGGTAAATTCTGCTCTTTCTGTCTAGCTCTGCTTTCCCATGGCAGTCTATCCCCACTGAGACCATCGACTCTCTTTCCCATGATTCATTCAATACATGCAACATACTTAAAACATGGTTCTGTTTGAGTTTGAGCTATAGAGCCTGAATTAATGGTTGTTTAATAATATGAACATAATGATTAAATAGAGTGAAAAAACACAGATTATGACTTTAAGCAAAAACAGCCATTACAACTATAACAATTGTCCTGCTTTCTGGAATAATCCAGAATGTTTAAGAAAATTCTCTCCACATGAGCTCTCTGATATCTATAGTTTTTAGTCTAAATTATTAGAAAACAAATCTATGTGCTTGCTGAAAGAGTTTGATTTGTTGATGTTTTTCAGCATTTACCTGTTCAGTGCAACCGGTTAAACACTGAGGTAGCCACACCGGCTCGGAGGCTTAAAAATAATCCTGTAAATACAGGGTCCTAAAATATATAATTTTAAATGCAAAGGAAATTACGTAAACATCCACTCCACCCTCAAGGAAACTACAAACATATGTTTTCCAGATGTTTAGCCCCACAGTATACAGAGCTCCCGCTGACCATGCATGCACCATTGTTTTCTTTGCACATTTATAGTGTTTATGTAGTCATAATCATATTTATTTCTGTTCTAAAATGATCTTGGGTGCAAATGATCTGCAAACATTATGTTTGACAAAGTTTTTCATTATGCCCATAGCAAACATTAAGGAATAAATGGGTTATGCAGTTACAAACCTGGGGGAAACGAATCAAGACAAATGGATAAATGCATGCAAAGATTGAGTTTGGAAATTTCAGTAGCTTTTATTTTTGTAAAAAGATTCAGTGCTCACATTGTGGCAAATGTATGTGAACATGTTAGAGGGAGAGAAAAAAAAAAATCTCATCCTGCGAGATTCTGTCCTCTTGAATTCAAATAATATTTCCTTTTATTATTCAACTTTTAAAACACTCAACATTTGGCCCTGATTTCTGACAGGAAACAATATGCAAATAAAAACATCAGCCTGTAGATATTCAGGGCTCAAATTAAAAGACGTTTTCAGATTCAATAAAGAAATCAAAACAATAAATCCACCACCAAAGAGTGCAACAAACAAAACTAAAAGTTTATAAAGCAAGCAGAAAGAACATTTATTTGGAAACTTTATTTTGTTTTTGTACATTTCCACCAACTCCAAACTTACAATTCAAGCCCTGATTCTGAGTTTTTAAAAAAAACAAAAAACATTTGCGGATCCATTTCCAAAGCAAAAAAAAAGTGTTTTTGCAACATACATAGGTCATCATATTTAATTCACTCTTTAATACAGCCTGTCCAACATTTGTTTTACCAACTTAAAAATGGGCAGTGTTCAATCACTCATTGTGATAGTTACCGTGTGGATTGTGCACTTTTTTTTAAACATGAATGTTTAGTGGTATATGCAGGTTGTTAGAAATCGCAATTAGCACCTTTACTTTGATTTTAACTTAAGGGTTAGCACCTCGCCCCAATAGTAACTAGGAAGCGTCAATGGTAGACGCGCTTAGATGACAAGGTCCTTGTCGATGTCCTCTGAAAGCAGAAAACAGCCAAAATTAGCAAATAAAATTAAGTGAACATAACACAAAATATGAATTGCGTGGTCAGAAACTCACGCTCTTTGATTCCAAAGCAGTTGGCCCACTCCTCGAGAGCGATGTACTTGTCTTGGTCAGCATCGCACTGCTCAAAGAAGCTGGTGGTGCAGTGCTCCATTGGGATGAGAGGAGCGCGCAGAGGGGCCAGCTCGGTGTGGGACAGGAACCTGATATGATAAAATAAACATGCACTTTTAGATTAATAACGTGATAATTAGTGACATATTAGCTAAAAGGTACTGTTAGGTAATAGCTTCTGTTACCAAAACACTTAGCTGAACCATCAATAGTTATTGTTATGATAAATTATTTATTTTTTAACAATTTTCTCAGTTAGGTTTGGATCTAAAACTAGCTAGAATAGCTGTGAAAATGAGCTAAACATACCCGTCAATAGGGTGCTGGTCAAGCTGGCCAAACTGCCAGTGGACGGGGAAGATGTACATGTTGTAGTTCTTTTCAAAGTCCAGGGCCAGAAGGTCCAGAGAGTGATCACCAGCCTGCAGCCTCTTCTCGTTCTCGTAAATCTTCTTCACCTAAAAACACAGCGTGAGGTTTGGCATTTCAGAGGTTTCACCACTGGGCTTTTGACTGTTTAATTATGCACTAAATTTAACTATTAATAAGCAGTAATTAGAAGTTTATTGAGGCAGATGTCATAGTTAATAGTTAGTTAATAGTGAGAATTGAACCCTAAACTAAAGTGCGACCTCATATTTTTCTAAAATGCATTTATTCATATAGCTTAGTATCAGCATAAATCTATTAATTGTGAAAATTATTACATTTATTCAATTAAAATGAACATGGTTTCATATGGTTAGCTGTGGAGCAAGCAATATTTAGTTAGTTAAAGAGATTGAAACAAACTGGATTTACTGATGATAAATATATAAACCTGTTTATTGCATATTTAAAACATTCAGTTTATTGGTACTATTACAGAAATCTTACCTGCTTCTTATTAATTATCTATGACTGATAAATAGGCATTACATTAAGTTTATTAGTTTATGTTAAAACTGTGTAATCAAAATGGATGAAAATTGTATATGAAATTCAATTACATACCCTAACTACAGAGCCCCACACATGACATGCACGAAAAAAGTAAATCATGCGCACAATTTACTATTCCGTTCCCTCGATTTGCTAAATCGTGCGCGCGATTTACTATTTTGTTCCCTCGATTTGCTAAATCGTGCGCACGATTTACTATTTCGTTCCCTCAATTTGCTAAATCGTGCGCGCGATTTACTATTTTGTTCCCTCGATTTGCTAAATCGTGCGCGCGATTTAATATTTCGCTCCCTCGATTTGCTAAATCGTGCGCGCGATTTACTATTTCGTTCCCTCGATTTGCTAAATCGTGCACGCAATTTAATATTTTGTTCCCTCGATTTGCTAAATCGTGCGTGCGATTTACTATTACGCTCCCTTGATTTGCTAAATCGTGTGTGCGATTTACTATTTCGCTCCCTCGATTTGCTAAATTGTGCACGCAATTTAATATTTCGTTCCCTCGATTTGCTAAATCGTGCGTGCGATTGAGCATTTCACTCCCTCGATTTGCTAAATCGTGCGCGCGATATTTTGCTCCCTCAATTTGCTAAATAGTGCGTGCCATTTACTATTTTGTTCCCTCGATTTGCTAAATATTGCGCACAATTTACTATTTTGTTCCCTTGATTTGCTAAATAGTGCGCACAATTTACTATTTTGTTCCCTTGATTTGCTAAATATTGCGCACAATTTACTATTTTGTTCCCTTGATTTGCTAAATAGTGCGCACAATTTACTATTTCGTTCCCTTGATTTGCTAAATAGTGCGCACGATTTACTATTTCGTTCCCTCGATTTGCTAAATAGTGCGCAATTTACTATTTCATTCCCTCGATTTGCTAAATAGTGCGTGCCATTTACTATTTCGTTCCCTCGATTTGCTAAATAGTGCGCACGATTTACTATTTCGTTCCCTCGATTTGCTAAATCGTGCGCACGATTTACTATTTCGTTCCCTCAATTTGCTAAATCTTGCGCACAATTTAGCCTACTGTTTTTTTCCTGCATATCATGTGTTTTAACTATCTTTAGTTAAAATTCTATTTACATTGCTATGTAGAAAGTTCAGCTGGTTAAACAGTATTTTAAAGGTTTTTCAAACTACAAAGAGCAAAAAGTTGAACTGACTCTGAGTTTCTGCTTCTCGGTGAGCAGGTTATTGTCTTCATCGCGCTCGTACAGGGTCACCAGCACGTTCTTCAGCCAGTCCCTCATGCGCAGGGGAAACTCATTCAGCTCGTTTTCCAAGCAGGGGGTGATGTCTGATGGAAAATCCAAACATTATAACTATTGAAATAAATAATAAACACAAACAGCATGCTAGTATGCCTCTCGGCACATAACGTAGCATTATAGTCTAAAAGGGGGCAAATTACAGCCCTCGGGGTAATATTACTGTCAAAAATGTTAGGATCTAATTTGTTAATGCCAGAAACACATTTTCTGAGTCTCTGACTGAGACACCCTGCTTAGCGATGAGACTACGCCACAGCGGGAGCTCCATCTGAGCCCTTCAGTCCCGACTCAGCCTATCAGGCGTACAACGACTGTGGATGAGGCAGATTTAGCGGGATTCGGCCTGCTTTGTGGAGCAGCACTGGCAAGCTCAGGCTCGTCCTGTGCTCAGTGTTTGGAGGGGGCAACAGGGACGCCTCAAAGCTACAAGCCATCAATCACTCCAAAGCACTCAATTCCACTCGCGTTCATGGCTGAGTTTGTGAGCGGTCTAAATTTTACTCTCAAACTCTGTTTGAATGTTTGTGCCTTGTTGTCATTCACAGTTATGCGCTCACATTTGCAGGGTCCGATGTAGTCCAGGTGCAGCTTGTGGCCCTTCTTTGTGCCTTCCAGGGCGCATTTGGTGGCAAAGAAGTGGCAGGGAGACTCGTAGGTCTTGTTGTCAGTGCCACACACCTGTGAAATAAATAGCAGAAATATGAGCAGCCATAAATGCCATGGTTGTCAACTCGACAGGTTTGGATTTCCCCAAGGTATCCTATTAATGTTTACTGACGTTATTTGCCCCATACATAAGCTAGCATTTCAATCAAACTGCTAAAATGGTGTGCATGTACTTCTAGGCACTGCTGTCACTACACATGTGGAGACTTGAGACAGATGTGAAATGAAGGAAATGACACGCACATGCTCGAAATCTCCAACCGGGGCGGGGCAGGTCAAGGGGTCCTGGCACACACACATGGGCTGGTTGCTTTCATCAACCTCGCACACCTTGCCTTTCTTGCAGTGATGGTTTAGGCATGGGTCTGTAGGGAAAACTGATTTATTTTAATTTGCTGTTATTTTGAATGTGTATTTAATTTAATTATGGCAACACTTTAGTATGGGGAACAATTCTCACTTTTAACTAGTTGCTTATTAGCATGCATATTAACTAGAAAATTGGCTGTTTATTAGTACTTATAAAGCCCTATTAATGCCTTATTCTGCATAACCATATTCTATATCCCTTAATCATACCCAATACCTAAACTTAACAACTGCATTACTAACTATTAATAATAAGCAGTAAATTAAGTGTTTATTGAGGCAAAAGTCATATTTAATAGTGAATGTGTTCCCCATACTAAAGTGTTGCCAAATTATTTCTAAAGGATCATGTGACACTGAAGACTGCAATGATTCAGCTTTGACGACACAGGAATAAATTACATTTTAAAATATATTCAAATAGAAAACAACTATTTTAATATATATGTATGTGTCTGTTTCATATATTTTCTTTTATTCCTATAAAGGGCATAAATTCAAAAATGTTCTTTTCTGATGGATTTACATTTCTTTCCTCTTCTTAGATATTTTGTGGTTGGCAAACACATTATGTGGCTGAATGACTGGCACTGGCATCAGCTTAGTCCAGTATAACCATAGTCTGTCTGAACACATAATTATAGCTGTCTACATCTGAAGCCTGTTATTACACATGGTCTCATGTTCTTCTACACACGTTATCATAACTTCACTCATATACAGGGACAAAAGACACAATGCAAACAGCAGAAAAATATCTGTACTGTACAAAACTTTGGTGGTGGCATAGAAAAGACATCAAACTCACTCTCAGCAATAACATCCTCCACAACTTCAATGGCCTCATCAAACTCTCCGGTCTCCACCTGGACTGGGTTGACTCCCACTTCCAGCTCCTGAATTATCAGACCAAAAAAAAGTATTATGGGTATGGCCTGAACCAAGCCCAGTTTTAAACACAGCTTTCCTCTTTTATGTGAGGAAAATATGTGAAACTAAACTTCAAATGAGAGCGAATGACCCACATTACTGCACAGCCACAACAAGAGTTTTGCTTTTGTGTCCAACACAAATGGCATCTGTGTGCACATGTGGCGAAGCAATGAATTTAATTAGTCCCTTTCAGATATATTTTCAAACTTTAATGGATTTCAGTCCCCCAGGGAATTTAACAGGAAGTTGAACATGTGCATATGTAAACACATCTGGTCCCATAATGGGGGCGAGTTGTGTATTTTTGGCCAATGACTGGCTTGACAAGGCTTAAAAATGCCGTTTGGTCTTATTAAAAAAGCTTTTAAAGATTTAAATATCAGTTTAATTAAATATAACATACCTCTTCAACAACTGGCTCCTCTTCGGTCTGTAAATTAAATTTGTATGGACTTTAGCAAAAGTTTAGTCACACAGCAACATTACTGAGGGTACTACGGACATACAAAATGCTCTTTGGTTTTTAAAACAAAGCTTGTTTTATAATATTTTATAAATAATAAAAAGAAATATAATCATTAAATACAGTTCATAAGGCCCGTTCACACCAAGAACAATAACTATAACGATATTTGCGTCCACACCAACAAACGATAATGGTGTGTATTTAAGCTCACGCGCTGCCGTTTCTAAGTGTGTACGACATGTTTTTTCTGTTCTTGTTGCATTTACACGGCTTTAACCAGCACATGTCCTCAGTATGCTTTGTTTCGAATGAATAGCTAGCGTAATCGATCTAATCTAACAGTGAATTTACCTGACGAAGTCAATATAGTGGGGAAAAAAAACAACGCCTAGTCTTTTTCACTGCAGCTTCAAAGGGAGCAAGACGATGTTGTCGAAACTAGCGCTGGATATCTGAGGTCATTTTATTTTACACTTTTTTGCTAGCCTGGCATAATGATCTCCTCATTAATACTTCTCATTTATTCCGAAGGTATGACCGATTGTTTTCCATATATCAATTTTCTTTAAAGTATCCTTGAAAAGGGGGTGAAACGGTGGCTTTTTCTGGACCTCGGCCATTAACTTATCTGCAATATCGTCCGCCATTTTAAATGCGCGAGTCCTTAAATTAGAATCTTTATCGTTATCTTTATAGTTACAGTTCTTGGTGTGAACGGGCCTTTAACCTATGTAATTGGTTAATAACATTTAATTTTTATTATTATAGGATAAGTTATATAATACTTAATTTAAATAATATTTAACATTTCTCTTTCAGATTTACTTACTGGAGCAGCCAGAGTCTTGCCAGCGAGGCAGAACAAGAAGAAGATCCAAACCCTCATCTTGAGTTTTAGCCTAAGCAAAAAACACGCAAAAGCTGAGGTAATCTGAAGTATTTACAGCACATCACTTTATCATGTTAGTATTATGCATGTTAGTATGAGACAAAATCACACACATACATTCCAGTTGGCCCTATATATTCCTTTTATATAAATTCACCCGTGGCTCGAAATCAATACCAACCACCTCAGTTCAAGACCTCAAATGCTGAACCACACGCGTTCGGGCCACCAGACCTGCTCTGTATGCTCAACGACGGATGAGTAGCCTACAGAAGTCAGTCTCTCCAGACACAGAAGCTGATTGAGATAAGAGCTCCGTCTATCTTTGTTCTGCTAGCTTGACTGCTTTCCTCTTGCTCAAAGAGCGCCTGGAAGACCGACTGATGTGATATGTTCTCCTTGAGAAACGACACTTTCCTGCAGGAAGATAGGGGCTGTTTGTCTGAAAGCACTCACTCTCTTGTCCATTTTCTCTGTACCAAAGGTCTCTCTTCCTTTCCCCTTGTCTCTCTATATCGATATAGATATATTCTGTTTATGGCTGGAAAGTTCAAAGCAGCCATCAGTAGACCATCACTGGAGTGATTCTATCCTCTGCATTTTTGGTGCACTAAAGATCAAAGATCAAGGCCAGACACTATTGTTTTTCATAAAAGCACAGATGCAGCAATGAAACGATATCCTGCCATTTCTGAGCATGAAAGGCTTATCTTAATGTTACATGATTGAGATGCTAATGTTTGCTGTGTTTGATTATGAAGTTATTGATTATTGAGGGAGCATCCATCAACCAAGTTCATGTAATAAGCATGATGAATATGTGTCCTGACATATTTGGTTTTTGACTTCCGTGATTAAAATCAGAGCTAATTTCTCACCCCTCAAGCTGTGGTGGGCCTGTGTGTGCATGAGTGGATAATGGGTGGGGTTAGTGCATTAAATCTGTGCGGTTATAATTGGCCACGTTGTAACATTCTTATGGGAATTAAGGGGTCTTCTTGAAACCACTGACCTGAGTATAATTTGCCCAGCAACTGCTGAGAATCTCCTTGGCTTGTTGCTCAAGGTTGAAAAATTCCTAGTTTCTTCAAGAAAAACTGCACGAGGTTAAAGTCTGCATGAAGTTGAAATTCACCCTATCACTCTAAAAAATGCTGGGTTAAAAGCAACCCAAGTTAGGTTGAAAATGGACAAACCCAGTGATTGGGTTGTTTTAACCCAGCGGTTGGGTTAAATGTTTGCCCAATGTGCAGGGCAGTTTTATTTAACCCAACTATTGTTTAACAATTACTGTATGGCTGGCTTAAAATGAACCCAAAGTATTAATAAATGTTAATTTATTAAACATATTAATAAATGTTAATTTCCAACATACTTTGGGTTCATTTTAAGTTTTAAACAATAGTTGAGTTAAATATAACTACCCAGCAAACATTTAACCCAACCGCTGGGTTTGTCCATTTTCAACCCAACTTGGGTTGTTTTTAACCCAGCATTTTTTAGAGTGTATTTTCTAATTGCATCTTATTGATGTCATTGTGGTCGGGCAACGTGCCAATCACATGAGATCACAGCTATAGCAAACCACCAATCAGTTTGCATGGGCAAAATCAAGACCCTACATTTGTTCTTGTTTGAGAAGCAGTTTCACTCGGATATACGCCACAATACTATCGCAACTTCTGTTTCATGCCGACTTTAAATCCCAAATGAGTTGGAGGCACATTCTAATTCTGACTGACCGCATGTAGGGCCAGATTTACTAACAGCTTGCGTCAGCGCCCTCTTTTGGCATTAAAAACTACGGTCAGGATTTACTAAAGACACGCTGTGAAAAATTTGTGCTTAAAAGGCATTTTTGCAGCTGATCTTATTGCATATGCATTTGCAGGAGTTTCCCTTTCAGACGCAAAATTTATGGGAGGAGAGTATTTAAATGAATCATGCAAGGTGATTTACTAAGGTTTGCGCTAGTCAATTTACTGGTGTTTGCGCCATTATTTGACGCCCCAAAAAAGCATGTCTTAAACCAGATGCTAATTTGCGCTGCTCTTGGTAGATTGTGTTGCTCATTATGGAAATGATCCGGCTGCGTCTGTGTTCTTTAATTTGCGCATCGCCAGTAGATCATGCGCAGAACTTTCCACTTGCATCTGCACATTTTTGCAATTGCGCTCTCATGCTAATTTGCCCTGTTTAGTAAATCTGGCCCATAGTTGGTTGTGTTGTCAATTATTTTCACAAATATGTGGTTTTAGATTTTAAATAACCTTCGAATATGTCATGGAAATCCATGGATCCTCCATTAGGTTTGATTTTTGAGCAATATTGTTGGTCAGTTCACCCAAGAACTCTTGTCGTTGAGTGCATGACGCATGATCTCTTGATTGCAGCACATGAAAGCCGGGTAAGCATGTGTGTGAACCCCTTCAAAGGCCCTGTTTTCTTTGGCAAAGGTCTTTGAGTCGAGGTCAGACACCCCACATCTCTAATAGACTTCGACATGGAAAACTACAGAGACTCTGTCACCCTCTTCAAATGCTGACGTCTTGAAACATGGCAGACAAGCAATCTTTTCGCTTTCCATCAATAAAAACGTCCTATTTTAACAGGCTGAGGCTGTATGAGTCATAGGACGAAGGAAATGACCCGACATCATGTTCCGTATTTAATTTGGATGTCCTCTCTGTTCCTTTCAGGAGACGGCTTGGCACATTTATGTAAGTCACTTTTTTGGCTAGAAGTAGAAGTCCATTACTCTGGTGGAGTCACTTTAGAGCAAAACAACTTATTTTGTTTGGAAGGTCGCATTGAAAATCAAACATGCCTGAACTGAAGGAAATTCAGCGGTATAAAGGATGCCATTTTTACCCAGTATTTAATTTAGAGTTTAGTAAGGTAAGCAGCAGGTTGTGGGGTGTAAACCGGGAGAAAAACAGCAGCTCAGTACTCTGTGTTTTTTCCCAAAGAGTCATTTTCCAGAAGCTCTGCAGACGGAGTTCTCTCCCCCTCTGAAGTGACAAAACAGGTGGTTCAATCTCTAGGTAAACAAGTTAGCTGCAAAACCGTGTCCACTACATTTGACTTGCTGCCAACGCATCTCTTGCAAATTTAAATACTAAACAATACATGAAAATACTCTTGCTATGCTTACCCTAATATTATCCTAGGTAGTTTTAGAATTTTTAAAACACAAACAGAATATCCTCATCAATGCCCAGCACTGGAATAGAGTTTGGCATGGTGGGCATGCTTGATTTATGGAGCAGGAAGTCACTTGGCATGAACTGTAAACCTCTGCACGAGCCACCTGTGCATTACGGCACAATTACTAGCTTGCATCTGTGTGACGTTTAGCACTAAGCAGAAAAACAGACTCCTTCTTACTGAAAGCTCCCTTGAAACAAACAGTGAACCTGCCAGTCACATTAAAAAAAAAATAATGTGACAAAAAGTGGGGTTTCAAACAAATCAGAGTTGACATGCTAATGCTGCTGAAACACCAAATCAACATGTTTGTTTTACTGCTGGGGTTTTATTTCACAGGAAATTTAAACTCATCTCTCTGTAAACTTATCTTGATTTCTGTGGTAAACAAAGCCAAACTTTGTGCAGAAAAACAAGGAGGGGGAAGAGGAAATTTCATCCTTTGCTGAAAAGCAGTACAGGGACCTCTGAGTTAGACAAAAGACAGTCAAAAGAGAGTGACTGAGCAAATAAGATCCATGAAACCTGAGTTAACAATCACCTGACCTTTTCAAGTCGTCAGCCCATCCCCCCACTGCTGTTTGTAAGTTAAACCGCACTGTTATTACTGCCTAGCGGTCTCCTTTATCCATTGCAAAGAACCGAGCAACTGTCTGTGCAAGGAAATGAATTTCCCACTATATAAAAGCGTATCACCTTGAAAAGACCTTATCTGGGGCCGTGAAAATATGACTTGTTCGTTTATATTCCTATCTGATCCTTAAGATGATTGCAAACCACGAACCACTGAGTTAAAATGAGGTTAAAACTAGATTTGTGCTAATCCACATTCTTAACCTGATTTGTTGCTCTTTTCAACTTCATTAAAAAAACAAAAAGAAAACAAAAGTCTTCACTTTTCAGTTTGTTTTTTTGGGATTCAACGATCCATATGCATTTGTAAATATAAACCACATTTTCATGATTTGTTACAACGTTTTTTCTTTTTTCAAATAAATTTAGATAATTCATATGCTTCAGATAACATAATATTTTGAGTTTCTGTTGATTAAATCAATCACCTTCATTGTATTAACTCAAATTTTTAATTTCGATGAACTCAAAGTTTTAAGGCAACCATTTAAGTTAAACCAACCATTCTTTTTTATAGTGCATAAGACAAACACATCTGATTTGTAGGGGTTTCTTTCTTTACAAACATACAAAATTGTTAGGGAAAAAAAACAAACACATTTACCCGTTTCTGTTTCACCCAAAGGCACATAAAATGAGTGTATGTTTCAATATAATCAATATTCAATATAATGTTTTTTTTTCCCATCTCTCTTGAAAATCTTATGCTGCACCAGGGGGGGAAATATTATCCATGCCGTACATGGAATCTTAAAAATAACGGTTCTTTATTGTCATATAGTTCCATGAAGAACCTTTTAACATCTTTGGAACCTTTCCATCGCACAGAAGGTTCTTTAGATTATTAAAATATTCTTTACACTATAAAAAAACAGTTCTTTTAAGAACTGTTCACTGAAAGGTTCTTTGGGAAACCAAAAAAGGCTTCGCTGCAAAAACTCCCTTTTGGAACCTTTATTTTTAAGAGCATATTGTACCATATTCAGTTGATATGCTATTTTTTTAACAGAAAATTTAGCAGTAAAGTTTTAAGAATTAAAAAAAATATATATATATTTTTTTTTACTTTTTTAACAAAACTACCAGCAGCTGTGGGCTGTCAGTTTGTCTTCACATGATTCTTGTTTGTCTACAGCAGCAACATCTGCCTCGCTCGACATGGTCTCAAACAGCTGGTGAAAAATTGCCATGGAAACACGCATTCCTTTTGATGGGAGTAATTGTAAGGGGAGGGGTCTATTGGGCTAAATCTCTCTCCCCTCCCCCTCCATCCCTGACTCTGTGTTCACCCCTCCTGCTGCATATGTGGCACACAATACCTCAATATTGTGCTGCTCTGAGTGCTACAGTGCTCAAACTTTGAGTAAACAGGACATTAAGAACATTAGCTTGAGAATAATCTGTTCACATTTATTTTAAAAACACTTCATAATTAATAAATAAGCAACACATAGAGTTTATATAAAACAACAGACACCTGTTTCACAGTGGAAGTTTTATAGTGAGGTCAGTGCTTTCAGACGTACACATAAGTAATGTTTAAAACCTTACAATCTTTTTAGCAAGCAACTAAGACAAAAAACTGAAATCAAGCTACTATTATTGAGAATTGTTTTGGCAATTGTTGTGGAAAGTATTAGTAAATCAACACTTGACCAATGAACTGTCTGTTTTCTTAATGCAGGATGTAAGAATGGGAAGAGGACTTACCTTCTGTCCGTCTAACAGAGAAGCCAGAGGAGAAGTCAGCTGCTGGAAGGGTCTGAAACTATCTAACAGCAACACAAGTTCACACAGAAGACATTTGCTGTGGGCAGGTCCGGTCAACCCCTTTCACTCAGTTAGGGTGGGACGTCCCACAGTTAACTCTCTGTATCCAACTCACGTGGACCTTTATACTCAATGTATACTTTTAACTAAGTTCATGTTTGAACTTTACTGTAGGTATGCGACCATTAACTTTATCATCTCATAGTGTTAAATATTACTTGGTAACACTTTATTTAGACATTCTGCTAACTATGTGACTTTGCAACTACATGTCAACTTGCAGTCATTAGAGTTAGTATTAGTAGACTTAATATGCCAACACTTTATTTTGATGGTAACTTTGTAACTACAACTTATTCTATTAACCCTAACCTAACAGTCTACTAATGCTCTAAAAAGAGTTGTAGTTGCAAAGTTACTTATAGTTAGTAGAGTGTCTGAAGTGGACCGTCGAAATGAAGTGTTTTTCCATTACCCAACACTAACAGGTGTGCATCGCAGTAACTGTTTTTGCTAAAAATAATATTTTTAGTGAACTTAACTGCTTCCAATTTGAGGGAACATAGACCAACATAACAGGCCACCTCATGATTTGTGTCTGATCTACAAAAAATCTCACTTCCAGCTAGGAGTTATTGAATTAAGATTCATGTCTGATCATGTAGGTCAGTGTTGAAGCAGAGAAAGACTAATGAGAAGCTGGATTACAGTGCAAACTCGTTTGGGATTGTCTGCTTGGATGTGCCTTTTATTCTTTTGTTAAAACTAAAACAATTCCTCTCATTCTATTATTAGAATGATTTCTGAAGGATCATGTGACACTGAAGACTGGAGTAATGATGCTGAAAATTCAGCTTTGCCATCACAAAAATATATTAAAATAGAAAGCAGTTATTTTAAATTGTAATAATATTTCACAATATATTATAGTTTTTACTGTATTTTTTTAATCAAATAAATGCAGCTTTGGTTAACTTCTTTCAAAAACATTAAAAAATATTAGGCTAGTTATTCCAAATTTTGGACTGCATATGTAAATTTCCATAATTTCCTTAAAAGGCATATATATACATAAAAAAAAAAAATAGTGCTGTCAAAATTAGTGCGTTTAATTTTTTTTCAGTTTAATGTTAAAAATATTTAACGCAGCATCTGTTTTTTCCGTCATAATTTAGCTAGCATTACATTAAATTATCACACAAATGCTTTTAAACCATTCAAGCGCCGTTTTGTCGAGTATCCTCATAAGAGCAGTCTTAAATTAGTTAAACGACATCTTAAATAAACTTAAAGAGTTGTGAGAAAATGAGATGCGCGTCAGATCCGCGTCATGATCGGCAGCGGCAGCTCTTAAAGTGACAGTAGCCTAATAAACCAGTTGCTGTGATGTTTGTCATTACTGTCAATCAAAGAATAAAGGTAACAGAGAACATTGTAGATTTAATAAGGATTATATTTAATTTATAATTTATGCAGTGAAGAATGTAAAGTGTTTGATAACTTTATTCAGTTTCTGTATATTTCCTGTTAGCCAGGTAAATATGACATTTATTATAATGGGTTTATGTGAAGATTGTTTTAAATTCACTTAAATTAAAAGTTGTTTTTTTTTTTTTTAAAAAAGCCTAATAAATGTTGAAATCGATAGCTTTTAGTTATACCTCTCTAAAAAATAATTTAAAAAACGGTAATATATACCGTAAAAACAATGCATTCTGGGTAATATTATTTGTCGTTTTTGAGAAAGAAGCCTATAGGCCTCTTTTCTAAAAACAAGAAATATTACCCAGAATGCACTGTATTTATTGTATATTACTGTTTCAATGGAAAATGGTATTTTTTTACAGACATTTTTCAGAGTGTGTAATGTTGAATGTCTATAATTAATGTTTAAAAAAAATCAGTTTTATAGAGACATCAGTATAAGTATCAGTGATACTGGCCTTCATTCATAAAAATTTTAAAATATACTGTCTTTAAGTTGTTTCTACTATTAATTTGGAGAGCAAGTGTGACATTATTACAATATTAATTACAGAAAAAAATGTGTGATTAATTAGTTAATTTTTTAATTGATTGACAGCACTAAAAAAAAACATAACATAAAAATACCTAATGAACCAATATAATTTATATCAACAATGTAAGATACTTTAAAATGAGCCAGTACACTGTACATAGGCCTATATAAAATTATACTTGTTTTATGTGATGGAAAGATGAAATTAATTACTTTTTTTTTTTAAATCTGTTGATTCTTTGCCACAATGTTTATGTAAGATTCTTTTATATGCTTCATCTGCGCAGAAAGACCTGGTCTAGAAACTTCTCTGGTGTTCACTCAGAAGTGATTTCTGCATAGACATGCCATTACGTGATTCACTTCTAAACTCATTTATGATCCTAAAGAGCATGTATGATCAGCGTGGCTGACTGTAGCATGTATTTCAGATTGGCAGCACAGATTTTTTGAGCGTGAGTGTCAAATGGTTGAATCTTCTAAAAAAAAATCCAGTCTGAAATTCCAGGGCCCCATCCCACTGTACTGTCTCTTAGTTTTGTGTGTCCTGACCACCAGACTAAACTAATCACGCCTACCGTTTCATTCCACCCATCAGACATCTGCCGTAAATTCACAGTCAACGAGGCTCACTCTGCTATAGATTGCTAATGTCTGTACTTTCTGAGTGTACAGAGCAGTTAGGAGAGAAACATCTGGATGAGACAACGCTGGAAAAAAATAGTTTCTCTGCAACGTGGCATTTTCCATTCTGGCCTCTGCAGACACTGAAAGCAGGCCACGGAGGAGGTGTAATTATTATATGCACTGCAGACGTGGCGCTGTCTGTGGGATCTAACAAGATCTCAAAGGGTCACAGACTCCCTGAAAAAAATTATAACAGAAACGGAAACACATTTCCATTTCTATTATAAAGAATAGGAAAAAATCTGCAAAAACTATGTATTCTCAAGCAATAATGTTGCATCACAAATGCTGGCTCTTGATTTATTTTGAAAGAGCCCCTCTTTGGTTCATTTACGGGAAATACCTCTCTTGGGGCCGGACCGAAAATAGCTAGATTCTGAATTACACACCAGACGGTGGGATTTCGACCACCATTTCCTCAATAAAGTTCCACAGGCTCTTCAAAGATTCATATCCTTTAAGGAACAAGGTCCCTTTTCATCCTTAGTTCCTGTTTAGACTTTATGTAAACCCTGGCCAACAGGACCAGCGAAAAATATCAACACTGGACGGGAATATATCATCACACATTAGTTTACTGTACATATACTGTATGTGTGCATAAATCAAATGCTTTATAGAGCAGGTTCAGTTGGCGTGATAAAGCTGAAATGCAATTAAAGCTGATAGAGATCAATGTATTAAGATAACTTATAATGTCAGTAAGTAAAGCAATAAATTTCCATCCTCAAAAAAAGTTGTGATGGCAAATACAACGACAGAATGTGTTTGGCAAGAGAAACCTCTCTTTGTCATTACGTCAGTTGAAAGGAGCCCACACAAATTGAATGTGTCTTTCACAGTGAACCATCTCATTGTCTCAAGAGCTGCTCTGTAATTTGGAAATAGACCCCATCATCTTTGTCATGTGGCTACTGTGTACTACCACAAGACACACACACACTTTTATTTATGTGATTCAGGTGCATAATATCATACTGCTGCAGGCACTGAATCCAGCTTGAATCTAGTCCAATGCTCAAGGGCTCAATAGTTATTGCTAATGTATTAGTAAGCTTATTTGTTTGGTTGTTTAAAAGGGTCATGATATGAGAAATCAAATTTGCCTCGATCTTTTGACACATATGCGGCTCGTTTTGATATTGCTGGATCTGTTACGTCACACAGGCAAATATATTTGCATATGCCTGCCTCCAGAGCAAGACATCAACGAATAGTTTTACATCATTGCATCATTAGGCCCCGCCCACTGGCATTCAGACGCTTAACGGCTGACATTTGAGGGCAGGGTTGCCAAGTCTGTGGTTTTCCTGCAGAATTGGGCTACTTTAACACAGGTTGTTTTTCATGTCCACGAGTTGAAGCGACCCCAAAAAACATGATATTTAGCCTCTGGAATTCGAATTTTACCAGGGGAACCCCGCCAAAAATGCAGATTTTACCAGGGGACCCCTCCCTGAAACGCGATTGGGCTAGTTTTGAGTAGCAATTGGGCGAGTTTTGTTGTAAAAATCTGGCAACCCTGTTTGAGGGTCGCATAACTTTGCGTCAAAATCAAACAGAACCCATTATAATCACTGATGCTGTCTACACTGGTTACAGTATACAGATGCGCGTTCAGTTTCTGACATACTCCACACACTTGAGTCTGTCGACAACAGGACAAATGGAAGAGTGAGAGAACATTCGCTTTGACACGTCCAGTTTAAACAGCTTGTGTCCGTCTCTGTACAGACTAAGGGCTCGTTCATGCAGAACGCATCTTTGTGTCTAAAAACGCGAGACGCAGCGCTCAGGAATGGTTTTTAAAAAAGTGCAGCACAGAACTCGAGGGTCTCGAAACACGTTTTTGAGACATGATGCAATAACAGAAATAATAGGCAAACAGCAGAATAGATAGATATTATTTCTGACATGGGAAAAAGTAACGGATATGAAAAAAGGTGCTCTACCAATACAAGAGGAGGTGCAACCGAAATCAAAATTTAATTGAGCTGAACAAAGGTGCAAGTACTCACTCTTAAGAGCTCAAACTTTATTACTTAAAAAAACATGATGTTTCGGCCGTCCAAGGCCTTCATCAGATAACAAGAGTAACAATCTCACACAGCTATGTTCACTCTGATAATCACCAACAGGTGTGCAACTCCACTAATTGAGAGTTAGTTTCCTAATAAGATTAAGGGAGAAAAAGGCAAGGAAGCAGTTCAATGAATCAAACTTGAAAGAAAACATAGAAACTCAATGAAACAAGCTATAAATCAGTTTTCAAATAATAATGAAAAAAAAATTAAAAAATAATAATAATAGACAAACGTCAGAAATACAAAGATTCAGACTATAAATATACATATATGAGAAAAAAAAAGAAAAGAAAAAATAGAAGCTCAAAGAAAATAATCGCACTGGCTATGGCATCCTCCGCCATGTTGCCGTCAAATAAAACAGCTGCCGTGCCAACTTGCTACTGTAAACAGAAGCTCGCAACGCTTGCCCCGCCTCCGAGTTCTTCTGATTGGTCCACTGTTTTGAAACTGACATTGATGAGCGGTGCTGCGTGTAAAAGTTGAAATTCTTTTAACTTGACACTGTGTCTTAAAAACGCAGCGCTCATGTGCGAGGCGCTGCAATATACACGAGACACGAGCGTAGCGGTCATACACATCCGTCTAGTGCGTGTTTACATAGAAAAACAATGGAAAAAAAGTAGCGCATTGGAATAGAAAAACGCATTCTGTTCTGTGTGAACGGCCCCTATGAATCCCAGCATCGGAATCAAGTGGATGATTTATTTTAGTAGCGTCCTGGATTGTGTCGGAGGACTATATATGTTTGTTCGGAGCATTTTGTTTTGTAAACGAGGCACAGTGTATGAAGAGTTTGCAAAAAGAAACTTTTGTTGACAGATGAAGCAGTCGACTGTGTTGGATCTGACAGCAGCTGCATCACAAGTAAGTAAATGATTTCATAATGCTTTGTCTGTAAATGACAGTTTTATATGGATAATGTTTTCAAAACACCTACTCATGTGCAATAGCGAGTTAGAATTGATACTGTTTTCTATGCAATGATGCTAGCCAATCATAACAGTGGCTGTTTACTGACCCGCGCCTTAAAACTGGATTGTTTCAGACAGAGGGTCAGAATGAAGGTTGTTTTATATATTTTTGTTTTGTTGTGCAAAAAACTTTATTAACATTATAAGTGAACCTCAAGGAACATATTAAAAAATAATAATAAAAAAAAAATCCATGTCATGACCCCATTAAAACATTAATGGATGATGGTCAATGCTGCAAAATCAAGTATTTATGTATTTTTTTATTTATTGTCATGTTTCACAACATTTTATTTAAAACATTAATTTAATAAAATTATTGCTGCAATTTTAATTTCCTTGTGCCGCCTCTGCAGTGTACAGACAGTATTAATCTCCATAAACTGTAAGGTTTGCTAGATGCAGATTAAGCCAAGGATTTAACAGCACTGTCAATGATGCTGCAAATCCTTTTCAATGAAGGATTAGATGTAATCTGTGGCCATAAAGTGGCCATCTTATCTGACAGTAAAAAGATGCTGAGGTATTAAAGAAAGCTGTGTTATGGTGAGATCTCTGAATAGGTGAAGAAACAGATGGGAATAGTGTATAGACAAAATACAATGGCGCTTCCTCTGTACCCCTTATTTCCTTTACTCCACAGATGACTTGGACAGATAGACGTGGAGAGAAAACATCTGGGCATCGATTCAGGAAGACAATAATTGTAAACTGACAGATGGAGCAAATGGACAGAATAGTGATGATTCTTCTGTAGTGTCTAACTAGATCAGAATGCAGCATTGTGGGCATCAGACGCTGTCAGTGTTTGGTCCAGATCTGCTGCTGGAGGTGACCTGGTGACGTGTACAATGAAGACTAGATGAAGCCTAGTGATTATGTTCAGGTTGTACTTAAAGTGACAAAAATTAGACAAGCACATGAAGGGCTTGGATAACATGTCTAGCTGTCATCAAATAAAATAACATCCTTAATGTGGAGAGGGAGCATTTTTACATTGAGTTTCAGGGTGATTTCTATATATGCAGAGTCTTCATTTTTCATAATATGGTGAACTTTAACTCAGACACAAACAGAAATTTCCAGTGAGTTTATCAAAAGTACAGTAGGGTCCAAATCTGGGATTCAAATCAGGGAGTTACATATATGCAGAAAAACCAGTCAGTAATCGACCACTGTTATGATTGGGTAACATCATTACATAGGAGACACTATCAACATCCACTCACTATTGCATGTCTGTAAGTGGTTTGAAACAATTATCCATATAAAACTGTCATTTATAGACTAAGCATTATGAAATAATTTACTTGCAGTTTGTGATGCAGCTGCTGTCAGATCCAAAACAGTTGCTGCTTCATCTGTCAACAAAAGTTTCTTCGCAAACTCTCCATTACATTGTGCTTTGTTTATAAAAAAAAGTGCTCCGAACAAACATATAATCCTGCAACGCGATCTGGGGTGACTTCAAAATAAACCATCCACTTGTTTCCGACGCTGGGATCTTTCTGAAGTCTGTGTAGAGACACAAACGAGCTGTTTAAACTGGAAAGTGAATATGAGTAAAGCGAACAATCTTGTCCTGTTGTTGACAGACTCAAGTGTGTGGATTGTGTCAGAAACTGAACATGCATCTGTATACTGTATCCAGTGTAGACAGCATCAGTGATTATAATGGCTTCTATTTGCTTTTGACACAACGCTGCATATCCAGTGTAGGCAGAGTTGCCAGGTTTTCACAACAAAACCCGCCCAATTGCTACTCAAAACTAACCCAATCGTGTTTCGGGGGGATCTCCCCAGTAAAGATAAAATGGAGTAAAATCTGCATTTTTGGCGGGGTTCTCCTGGTAAAATTTGCATTTCAGGGGCTAAATATCATGTTATTTGGAGTTGCTTTAACACACGGACATAAAAACAATCCGCGGTGTTAACGTAGCTCAATTCTGCGGGAAAATCGCAGACTTGGCAACACTGAGTGTAGGTAAATGTCAGCCATTAAGTGACTGAACTCCAGTGGGTGGGGCCTATGGTGAAATGATGTAAAACTATTCGTCGATGTCTTGCTCTGGGGGCAGTCATATGCAAATGTATTTGCCTGTGGGACGTCACAGATCCAGCAAAATCAAAATGAGCTGTTTTTGGAGTTTATGTTTATTGTTTATAATTAGAAAAACTTTTTAAGCTCTGAAACTTTGCTAGATGGTTTATTGGTAAAAGACTTCTTATATGTCAAAAGATCAAGGCAAATTTGATTTCTCCTGTCATGACCCCTTTAACGCCTTCAGGCTAAACTGCTATTATTAAATTATCAGTCCTAGCTTCCTCTTTTTCATTTATCTTCCCTTTTTCCCCCATTTTCTCACCAAATGCAGCTCATTTTTAATCAATTATTTTTACAAAATGGCCTTCAGGATGACAGTCCTGAAGGCCGTTTTTCCGTAATAATCCCCACAAGGAGCATTCGATACCGAAGACATTTAAAACATTTGACAGTGCTGACGACAAGAATATTAAGAGTAGAAATATGATCTCATAAAAATGTCCTTGTGTTGCCACATCAGCAGCTTTCTTCTGAAATCTGAATCGAATGAATAATCCATAGAGTCTTCCTACTAAACATCATTTAAAGACAGAAATTAAAGTAGCATTTAATTAACGCCCTGTGTTCATAATTAGCTTCAGTTTTAGCCCCATCTGTTAAGCCTTTTTTAACAGCTAATTTAGTGCATAACCAATAACTGCAAACCTGCTATAATTTACTCGTGGACTATGTCAATGAAGGCAAAAGTTTCATTTTTTAAACCTATGCACACAGCATAAAAAATCCTATTGTTTTGTTTTTAGGTAAAAATACTAAACAGCCTTACAATAGGATAATATATTCACTGAAACTCTTCCCTCCACCAGCTCTTAAATAATATAAAAAATTAATTGACACTATGGGAGCAACATGAGTGTGAATAAATGATTTTTCTGTTTATTATAGAAGCTTGTTTCTGCCACGGAATAATAATAATAATAATAATAATAATAATAATAAAGCTAATTGTGGCTTTTAATCTCACAATTATGACTTTTTTTTCTTACAATTGTGAGTTTATATCTCACAATTCTGACTTTATAATTTGCAGTTGCGAGATATAAAAACTCACAGTTCTGAGAAAAAAAGTCCAAATTTCAAGTTTATATCTCACAATGTCAGAATGGTGAGCTATAAACTCAGAATTGCAAGAAAATAGTCAGAATTGTGAGATATAAACTTGCAATTGCGAGAAAAAATGTCATCAGATGAAAATTCGCAATTACCTTTTTTTATTCCGTGGCAAAAACAAGCTTCCGTATTTTCAGGTGTACTGTCGCTTTAAGAAATCTTACAACTAGCATTTTGTCTCGTTTCATTGAGATATTTTTTTTCTGTCAGTTTATGCATAAACTTAATACATTATTTTATTATATTTTGTCTTCCTTCTTATTTCTGATTTTTTGAAAAGCTATATTTATTCAACTCTATATGTTTGCAGTAAGTGTCAGGGTCATTTGTTGAGATGGAGAAGTCTGCACACTAATTAAACAGGGTGTGCTGCAGCACTGTGCTTTTGTTACAGTGAATGCTTCCTACCTTGATCAGCGTGCATGATTACACTTGTCTCTACCTGTATGGCATCTCACTCTTTGGTCACGTCTTGTAGGCTCGATATTTTAAAAAAAGAAGGAATTCTTTTCAACGCCACATGTGACATTTATCAGTAGATTTTATCCTTTGCACATATTTTACTGTTTTCAAAAGTACCAAAGAGGAAAAATCCAGATGTTCTAGAGCAGCAGTTATTTGACACTGGACTCAGTATATGCTCAGTCCTGAACTGATCTTGAGATACAGTATACAAATTAATTTGAGCAAGGAAAGCCCTGTTTGAGCCTGTAACCAAGCGGCTGTGTCTGAACTTTATACTTTTATGTGTGTTTTATATTTTATATTCAAGTAAAAAAAATCACATTATTAACTTCATTAATCATGAAAGAAATACATTCCTCTTGGAAAAGTTTTAGGAACATATTTTCACTTCATTTGTTTCATGCACTAAACTGAGCCTTGATAAGCATTGCTGTTTAAACTGGTGTCTGATACTGTGAAAATACTGAAGAATTAGATGACCATTTGAATAGACTCAAAAATATGTTTCGGTATAGTCTGTCCTGTGAAAGAATCTAACAGAAAGGATGAATCTGGCCACCCTGCTGGCTGGTCAGCTGAGGACATTCAGGCACTAGCAGTGTGGCCTTAGATGGTGCATTTAACTTTCATTAAAGGCTAAAAAAAATTCCAGTATGTTGTTGATTATGAATTACAATAATTTTGACTTGGCTAGCAGTTTTGTAAAAGTGAACAAGACCTACGTGTTTACTTCCATGCAGTGAGCATGAAACCCATATTGTGTCTGGAGATTTCTATCTGCAAAACATTTTGATGGCAAACAGGCATATCTAAGATATGGCTGACATTATTCTACATCCATCCATCATTTAAGGCTGTCTGAGAACTACTGTCATGTTTACATTTCTGTAGCAGCTCTACAGTGCCTACTTTATGGCCTGGTTTCACAGACAGGGCTTAGATTAAGCCAGGATTAGGCCTTAGTTCAATTTATTTAAGTAGCTTTTATAAACATACCCAAGAAAAAAACATTACTGATGTGCTTCTTGAGACAAAACAATGACACTGACATATTTTAAGATATGCCAGTACAAGTTGCTTACAGTTACAACAGCTCAAACATGCAATTTAGTCTGGGACTTGTTTAAGCCTCATCTGTGAAACCGGGGGTATATTAAGTCAGTGTGAATCACTGAACACATTTCCGAGTTTAATATAATGTTAAATGAGAAAATATCAACGCTATCTCACGACCAATTCGAACGTATTTTACGAAGTGGCTAATTTGTATGAATTTGTACGACCTCACTTGTACGAATTCATATGATTTGTCTAAACCTCAGTGACGGGTAGGTTTAGGGGCGGGGTTAGGGGTAGGTCATACGTACGAATTCATACGAATTTGGCAGCTTGTAAAATGCGTATGATTTAGCAAAAAATTTACGAATTCATACGAATTAGCCACCAAGTAAAATACATATATTGCCATGAGATCGGCAGTGCTTTTATCCATCAGGAATCGTTCAAAATGAAATTGAAGTATATTCGAATGAAACTACTTCCCAAACAAAGGGGGAAAAACTTAAGGCAAGACTTGATTTTGTCTAACGGGAATTGATTGGATGGTTGGGTCTTTGCTATTGGTCAATGTCGTGTGAGTGACAGGTTGTCTCGTCCTCGCGCCAGTAAACACATTCAGAGAAGAGATTAAGATGGGGAAGTTATTTGATTAAAGATTACGAGGACACATGAATTTTAAAACAATGATGTGCACGGATAAATTATTTATAATAAATACTGCAATATTCCATAAAAATATAGGAATTGTATATTTTGAATTTATATTGACTTTAACATGATCAAATAGGCCACATAGTCCACAAGCCACATCAACGAAAAGGGAAAGGCAAAATATTACATTTTGATTAAAGTTAAAGAAAAGAAACATTTTTATTTCAGATTAACATACATTTATGCATGGCTGCGGAAACTAGGGGCGCTGAGGGTGCTGCAGCACCCCCTGTTGACAGCATGGGAATTTAAAAATGATATGACTTGAAATAAAGTTTTTGTTTTTCAACATGTTTTTAATTTTCCCCCTTTATTCATAAAATTGTTCAAAATATTATTTCATTTTTATATGATGTCAAATGTGGTTTGTGATTTTGAGGAATACATTTATTTCAAAACACGATCTGGCATGAATGACGACTTAAATTAGAATATTTAAATGAGAAAACAACTATGGTGAGTCAGAAAAGAATATCTGATTTTGTTAAAAAATCCATCAGAATTTAAAAAAAAAAAAAGAAAAAAAAAGAAAAGAAAATCTAAAAATCTGAAAACAGAAGTGTTGATGATTGCACCTCATCGAGCTGTTTTCTCGGATCAGAAAATGAGCGGGATCAGTAACTTAAAGGGATAGTTCACCAAAAAATGACTTACCTTCAAGTGGTTCCAAATCTGTATAAATTTCTTTGTTCTGCTGATCACAAAGGAAATTATTTGGAAAAATGTTTGTAACCAAGCAGATCTCGCTCCCCATTGACCGCCATAGTATTTGTTTTTCCTTCTATTGTAGTCAATATCTTTGTTTTGTGTTCAGCAGAACAAAGAAATGTATACAGGTTTGGAACAACTTGAGGGGGAGTAAATGATAGCAGAATTTTCATTTTTGGGTAAACTATCCCTTTAAGCTTTCTATTGGCCTCTACTTGTGATCTGCAGTATCACAGTGAAAACACAGTCATTCTTTTACAGTGACTAATTAATTCCAAGAAAAGAATGTGCTTGAGACAAAGTTCCTGATAGGAATCAAGGATTTACCCTGTACTGGAGGATTTAGGTAGTGATGCTTCATTTGTCATGCAAAGAAAAAGAAAAAGTGAAGACTGGCTCCTTGTTCAAGCTACTTGTATCCTTGTTGTATACAGTGGGTTTCTTTGCCATTCACTGTCTTATCCAGCCGGCGGGAACCACTGGGGATCTTTCTGACACTCTTTACAGTTGCGAAGGCTTCTCCAGTCACTACAAACGGCCTGAATGATTGAGCATTCCTTGCATTTTCTCTTTTCAATTTAGCCATTCCACACAACAAAAGATCAATTGTGTCGACTCCACAGGTAGCATGAGTGAGTTTCCATCTCGATTTCCATCACTTAAAACCAGGCAAGCTTGGCATGGCTGAAGACAGTTTTACTCGTCTTTTGGTTGAGTGTGTAAATACAACACTGCTGCATTCTGTCCAGACTGGGACCTATTTCTGGAGTTAAATTGTATTGTTTCATCAGTAAATAAACACAGATATACAGTACAGTTGTTTGCCCCTGGTTTAGTACAGCTGCATTGCCTGTCAACATCTCCTCTGTGCTTTTAGGTTACACCCTCAGCAATTATACCAACTTGAACAATGGAACGCAAGTCGCTGATTCACTCTTTTAGATTCTTTTCAGGTAAGAACCTGTTCTACATCAATGAGAATAATGCTACACTCACTTTTATTTTGTGTATTCCGCACACTAGACAGAGGTAATAATACACAAAAATGTGCTATGGGCATATTGGTATCCAGCAAACACCCATTTCTAAAGTACAAGATGTACAGCAGTTTGCACAGTCATATTATAATGAAACGTTGTCCCTCAAGCTTCTGATTCTTACATAGGCAGCGGCTTGATGACTTATGTGAAACAGCTTGTATGGCATCTCCCTTGTGATTGTGACCCTTGTACTTCTGTAGAATACCTTCCTAATGGAGTCATCCTGTATGCATTCATCATTTCTGGATACCTAGGAACATCTCCTTAAACAGTGTTCCTAAAACACAAGCTTTGCAGTGATGGTAGGACATATATATAGTTGACTTGCTAACATCAACTAAAACTGATTGCTTTGGGTCTTTCTGCATTCAAAAATTGTATAAATGTTTTCTTTGTTCATGGGCTTTTTCCTTCATCAGTATAGCGAATGAGAACTGCACTATAGCTCCAACAGAATATAGTAAATGTCTAACTTATGTGAGATCATTTAACAGAGAACTTTAGCACGGGGGTCTGAAACAGATCTTAAAATAATTTTTGTAACTTCAACGAATGCTCAAAGACCTAAAAAAAAAAAAAAATCAGATAAAGTGTTTAATTTTGCCGGTCACATTAAAATGTATTATGTAAAACTAACCATACTCTTCAAACCTTTAATAATAAATAATGTAAATACATTATTGTATACATCTCTCGGTCCACCAAAGGGGTCATTGGCCTGAAAAAGCATACAGACACTCAATTTAAAAAATGCTGCTTGGAAAATGGATGTTTTATTGAAAGGGTAACATTGCCCCCTACTGGTACTGAGGCCAGTTAAAAATAAAAGCCCACTGATAGAAGTCCAATTACATTTGCTTTACAACAATAAAGATGTCATTTTTTTTTACTGAAACCAATAGATGTATTACTTCATTAGGTGCCTTAAAGGGTTAGTTCACCCAAAAATGAAAATAATGTCATTAATTACTCACCCTCATGCCGTTCCACACCTGTAAGACCTTCGTTCATATTCAGATCACAAATTTAAGATATTTTTGATGAAATCTGATGGCTCAGTGTGGCCAATTTCCTTTCTCAAAATCCATTAATGTACTAAAAACATATTTAAATCAGTTCATGTGAGTACAGTGGTTCAGTATTAATATTATAAAGCGACGAGAATATTTTTGGTGCATCAAAAAAACCAAAATAACGACTTATATAGTGATGGCCGATTTTAAAACACTGCGTCAGGAAGCTTCGGAGCGTAATGAATCAGCGTGTCGAATCAGCGGTTCGGAGCGCCAAAGTCACGTGATTTCAGCAGTTTGACACACGATCTGAATCATGATTCGACACACTGATTCATAACGCTCCGAAGCTTCCTGACGCAGTGTTTTGAAATTGGCCATCACTATATAAGTCGTTATTTTGTTTTTTTGGTGCACCAAAAATATTCACGTCACTTTATAATATTAATATTGAACCACTGTACTCACATGAACTGATTTAAATAAGTTTTTAGTACATTAATGGATCTTGAGAGAGAAAATGTCATTGCTGGCTAAGCAGGCCTCACGGAGCCATGGGATTTCAATAAAAATATCTTAATTTGCGTTCTGAAGATTAATGAAGATCTTACGGGTGTGGAACGGCATGAGGGTGAGTAATAAATGACATCATTTTTGGGTGAACTAACCCTTTAACATAATTTGTTGAGCAATATATATTTGTTGAAATCTATTGATCTGATAATATATTGATCTCAAGTAAGAAAAACCCCCACTAGGGTTATTATATTTAACCATAAAAAAAAACAATTTTGTTACTTTAAATAATATAAACATAATCTGACATAAACATAATAAAATATAAAAGCTAAAATTTTTTAGCTAGTTGCCAAGAATTCTCATTTATTTGATTTAGTTTTACTTGTACTAAAATAACACACACACACACACACACAAAAACCAAGACCTATAAAAGTATCTCAATTATACTAAAACAACACTGCTTATAGGCAAACATCACGCATTCACACAGTTTGTTTTCCTCTAAGTAAATACAGAAATCTTTATTTGAACCATCATCTGGACACTTACAACAATTCCAAGCAGACAAGTGTGGCATGAAAACAACTATATTGTAAACGGTTATATTTCAGCATTAATATAATTAACAAAAAAATCTGCCTAATAGCTGCTTATCATGATGCTCTGCTGAACAGATCTCCTTCAATGGTCCCGAAGATATGTGTTGATTTGTCTGATGTGTGATGTATGGTCCGATGAGGGAGTATAACTTCATAATCTTCAAAGCAGCATGATTCTGACCTATTAAAACATGGTTCATCGAATCAAAATAGAGTTGAACATAAGTCCGCTTTAGGTAATCTCAACTGCAATATTTCTGTGTTAAAAAATCACCACTATGAGAAGGAGGATCAGAATAAAAATGAAAGCTTCACTACCTGAAAGAAAGAGAAGGATATGCGATCATAAGAATATGTACAGGTATATTAGTGTATTAGAAAGAGACAACACTTATGGAAGCTTAAAGGTGCAATATGTAAGATTTTTGCAGTAAAATATCCAAAAACCACTAGGCCAGTGTTATATATTTTGTTCACTTGAGTACTTACAATATCCCAAATGTTTCCAACTATTTGTAAATCGTGAGAAACTTGCAATTTTAACCAAGGCTCCGGGACGTGTGAGGAGTCGCCTGTCAATTGCGTCATACCCGCGTTACCCTCGGCTTCCGGTTTTATTTTGTAAAAACCATGGAAACACCAAAGACGCTTTAATATATTACATGTTTTAATAGACAAGGGAACAACTGTTTTGATATATTTATAGACAGAAAACTAATTGTTGTTATATAGCTCAACACGTTTAGTCTTATTGTTTAAATCTAATTTTCTTGATTTTTTGCCTCAGAGAAAAACACTATTTTGTCAAGTAGCTAACATAGCATAATCAGATGCAGCTTTATTTTTAGTAACAGTAATACAGAATTTTCTCCATCATACAATACGTTTTAAAATGAATTGCATGCCATTTATCAACAAGCCATCCAGCACTGATATTCTAAAATCGATCTATCTTACTGCAGTGTGTCTCAAACAAGTGTCTCACAGCAGCCGCCGAGCGAACGCACATGTTATAACATCATTTTCAACACTCTCAAATGTATCTAATATGATAAACAGAGCTGCGTTACCTCATACTCATGGCCGGAAAAGCTGAAGCGGAGCCGGCGACTGTGGCATAATAATAAAAGTTCCGCTGCTCATGAGGCGTGTGTTGCGCAATCGCTCCAGCGGCCTCGTTCAGCTCCCCAGTCCTGCTCTGCTTCATACTACAATAACGTTAATAATCGCATCCATGAACATGATTTCTTCCCGAGTCCTATCCCTATTCTTTTGCACCGGCTGTGAGGTGAAGACCACATGTCCCAAGATTCCGCGCTCAAACTTGGCGTCATCAAGCAACGCCTTTGTTTTGAATAGGCCTCTAGCGGACAGAAATCCTACATACTGCACCTTTAACAGGAGGATGGAAACTAATAGTACAACTTTTATATGTTAAAGCCTACTGTAAAAAAACAAACAAACAAAAAACTTTGTACTTTCAAGTAAATCCTGTCTGACTAAAAACTTCCAAGGCTTGTTTTCAATGGTGTGCGTGTAAAGAAACCTGAATCACATTTTAAACACTATGACACATTTAATCAAAAGTCAAGATATTTCAATTCCAGTTTACCAGTTTTCATTTACTATAACATAATGGATCAGTTAATACTTTTTATTCTGCTCTGTCCACACAATCAATAGTATTTTGCGATTAATAACAGTATTCATTTGAATTTCAAACAGCTGCTTCTCACCTTATAGTGTTTTAATGTGTAATATTTCATTTTGGACCGATGTAGGTAACAGTTTTCCCAGTCTTTTTCAGTGTTTCCAGAAGAACATCTGTGTCTTTGTCTGACTCAACGAAGACCTTCTTATTGGGGAGATCAATGTCAAACTTGACATCTGTTGAGAAACACAAATGAACTATGAACTATGTTCCAACATGAAAAAGCACATTTAATAAAAGCTACATTTTGGATATATTTAACCAATGTTGTTTAACAAATTTTCCCAAACAAATAGTTTTGACAGGTTAATATACACAGTTCAAAGGTCTTGAAATGTGAAATATTTAAAAACCTACCCAGTTTTTTAAGCACTCGAGTTACTGCACCAGAGCATCCCTCACATGTCATGTCAACAAAAAACTCGTGAGTCTGTCATGAGAAAAGAAAATATATTTGATCCAGTTCTAAGAGAGGATCACAAGCTAGCTACAAAGCTAATGTCTACGAAGTTATCATAAAAAAGTGATTTAGGATGTCCATAAATATGGCAGCAAAATATAAACAGATATTTATGAGTTAAAGTTTAGATTAAAAGTGAAATTACCGTCATGATCGATCCGATTGTCTCTGCAAGCTCAAGTCTACAGACTCGCCTTTGCTGGGACTGACTGTTGCTGTACAGATGACGCGCTGTTTAGTTTAGGGCTCGTCACTAAATTACTAACATTTTTTGACAAAGCGTTCATTTGAAAAACGAACTAAACGTACATATATGTGATCAAAGTGCGCATATTTTGAAAGACTCTTCTATACTATATATCACGTTTGTGTTACGAGTCAACGAGTTACTTTTCGAATAATGTACAAACGTTTTAAACACGTACACTACGTAATTTTACATGATGACTTTTGCTCGACGCTCCCCCTGCAGGCATTAAAAAAAATAATAATGCGATGAACATAATTTACGTTCGTTTTAATTTTGCCACACATGTGATGTAGATAAAATTTAAATGTTAAACTCTTTAATTCTCAAAACAGAAACGTTAGTGATGTTTGTTGGTTTGCTCTGTACAGGCAGAAGTGAAACCAGCTGACCGGCACGTGCTGAAGGTCATGTGACAGCAAGCAGTAGGAGGGCGCGGATCACTGCGGATACACAATTTCAGGAGAAGAGCAGATACGGGTCATACATATCATGTCTGCTTATTTGTACGCGTCTGTGGTGCTGTTTTAGTATGTCCGGGTTCAGATATGGACTTTATGAGCTTTATACAGTAGGTGTATATCATTCAGCTGTGCTTACGGTAAGTCCAAGTTTGTCATCTCATGTATGTAGCACAACATTAGCAAGATAAACAAGATCTTTGGTTGTGACAGCACTGACAGCTGAAGGCTGTCGGGAACTTCAGGACATATTACTGCTTATTTTTGAAAACATTACACTTTATTACTACCGATTACTGTCGTAAACAGTCTAAAGAGAGACATAAAATAAAAATACACTTCAAGGTTGACAAATAAACCTTATTGTAAAGTGTTACCAGATTGACTTCAACAACAAGTAAACTGCATGGTCATGAAAGGCTTTCATTTTTCCATTGATCTGTTTTTATATTGATTTGACTTTTACATACTGAGACATTGAGGACGGAGTCAGTGGGAAATGTGTTTAAGGCACTGGCCACTCCAAAGTCAAATATTGATTTTAGATTATATGTCAGCACTGAATAGAGCTGCTTTGCTTTATCATATAGTGTGGTTTTAATGCTCACATATCTGTAGCAAAAGAATTAGGCTTTGTGAGTCTGTCGTTTGTGGTTTAATAATGTCAGTTACAGCTTTTACACAGTGGCTGAATGAGTTTGCTGAATTTTTACAATTTTTTTCAACATATGTGGTTTGGAACAAGTTCAGATAGTTGTGACATCTTTCTGACATACGCAACTGGTGTGTTTCACACTCATAAGGTTTAATATCAAATACATACAAAACATACTGTGGCAGTTCCATAGTAGAGTGACAGAAGATATTTATTTCTTCATATTTTATATATATATATATAAGCTATACAGGGCACTTTTATTTGCCCCTTACATATTACATATCTAAAAATTAGACAACACATTAATAATTCTTTTTCTCTACATGCGTAATAATACAGATGGTGGATGTGAATGATGCAGTAGTTCATTTGAGCTGTTCTGTGAAATTCTTACTGCTATATTAAAGTGTCAGATATAACTAATGTTGATTGCATAGTCATTTTGCATGTTTGAAATCCTCATATTGTTTTTAGCCCTGAGAGATGATAAAAAATATAATGACGCAGAAAGGGCACGTTGTGCGTCATGTGTGTGTTCTGGGAGGGCTATTAACTCTGTTCATTTGTCTGCGATCACAGAGCCTGTAGATGCAGCGTCTCCGCAGGGAAGCTTTTGATCAGTGAAGCTATCAGTGGCAAATTACACCCTACCAAAGCAAGCATGGCCTCTGATATCAACTATCAAGATGGTAAACCAATTTCCTTTGCAATATGGGAAACTGATTGTGACTTGTTTTTTTGGCTAAGCTTAGTGAATAATGATGTTATAAATTAATGAACAAACATACACTACTGTTCAAAGGTTTGAAGTCAGTAAGATCTTTTTTTAAAGAAATTAAAGGGGATCTATTATGCCCCTTTTACAAAATGTAATATAAGTCTCTGGTGTCCCCAGAATGTGTCTGTGAAGTTTCAGCTCAAAAATACCCCACAGATCATTTATTATAGCTTGTCAAATTTTCCTATTTGGGTGTGAGCAAAAACACGCCTTTTTTGTGTGTGTCCCTTTAAATGCAAATGAGCTGCTGCTCCTTCCCCGCTTTCCAGAAGAGGGCGGAGCTTTAACAGCTTGCGCTTCGGTTGCTCAACAACAACAAAGCTGGAGAATCTCACGCTGCCAAAATGAGGATTGTCATTAACGTTGTTCAGCCTTACATTGTTCAAACCGGAGTCGGACACTGATGGAGAGACTCAGGAAGAAGTTACAACTTTTAGAATGAAACTGGACGTTTCTGAACGGTTAGTGGATAAATTTATGTAGTTGCTGTGGAGTTGATTCAACTCATCCACTAGCATGTGCCGTCATGTTAATCTTTTGTGCAAATCCAGCGTTGAATTGAACCTCATTTGTGAAGCAGTCCGGCGTAAAATGACGGCATGGCAACAACACTCTACTACAACAACTCTTCCTCTTCTCTAAAGCAGCCCAACATGGCCTCGCCCCCTTTGTTGTGTGTTCTCGGGGGCGGGGTTTATGTACATTTTGGGGTTTGTGATGTCATTAATCCGGGAAGAAGCTCGTTGTAGTCCCTACCAGCCATTTGTCGAAAAGAAAATATCTCCCTTTGAATTGAACTTTGAGTGTCGTAACTTTGCAGATGTTGTTTATGCTCAAACAGCAACATTACACACTAACTAAAGTTAAAAAAGTGAAATCATAATCAACCAATCCCTTTAATACAGTAAGGATGCATTAAATTGATCAAAATTGATCAGTAAAGACATTTATAATGTTACAAAAGATTATTAATTCAAATATATACTGTTCTTTTGAACTTTCTATTCATTGAATAATAATGAAAAACAGCATATCACAGTTTCCAAAAAAATATGAAGCAGCACAACTGTTTTCAACATTGATAATAATCAGAAATGTTTCTTGAGTATCAAATCATCATATTAGAATGATTTCTGAAGGATCATGTGACACTGAAGACTGGAGTAATGATGCTGAAAATTCAGCTTTGCATTACAGGAATAAATTGCATTTTAAAATACATTAAAATAAATGTATTTTTGATCAAATAAATTGGCGGGCATAAGAGACTTATTTCAAAAATATTTAAAAATCTTGCAGATGCCAAACTTTTGAACGGTAGCGTTTGTGTGTGTTTTTGTGTGTTTTTTTTTTTTTTTTTTTTTTTCCCCCACAAAGTTTAATGTTAAAGCTATATTTGTGTGTTGGTCCTAGGCCCAAACTTTTCCAGAAGAGCGGAGAGCCCCACTGAAGATGAGCCCATCCGTTCACCTGGTTCCCCACGGCACACAGAATATGAACGGATCGGAGGAAGAACAGGATCCTCGTAAGCACTGTGATCTTCACATATTAAAACTTTTGTGTTCATAGACCTGTTTTAATTTTGTTTTACTTTT
Organism: Ctenopharyngodon idella; assembly: GCF_019924925.1. Taxonomy (NCBI): domain Eukaryota; kingdom Metazoa; phylum Chordata; class Actinopteri; order Cypriniformes; family Xenocyprididae; genus Ctenopharyngodon; species Ctenopharyngodon idella. Next base: position 4,351,156 of record NC_067233.1, read on the forward strand.
TCAGTTTTTTTCAGACCATAATTCATTTACTAAAAGGAAATATTGGCACGGGACTGCTCGGCTTGCCTCTGGCTGTCAAGAATGCAGGACTCGTGGTAGGACAGAAAATTTAATTTGGAGATGAATGCTCATGATGTTGTCTGTTTTATTGTAAACTGGTCTGGTCTAGTGTTCTGCTTTATCTTTATTCCTCATTGTGGCAGTTGTTGTATGTCCTTATCTGATCATGTTCTGTATGTCAACATCATGTCAGCCTTTCAGTTTTGTTTCTCTCATGTTTCTCGTAAGTGTTATGATATGTAAGAACTTCCACGCCTTTTGATTTTTGAACAGGCAACACAAACAGTGATTGTTCATGTGTGTAGAGTTCTCTGGTGAGAGAACAGCATTTTTGTGGATTGTCATTTTGTTTCCTCTGACTGTGGTGGTCTGGTCATGTGTTAGTATTGCATGTACATGTAGAAAAAAATAACTATGGTTTGGTTTCTATAAAACTATGGTGTTTGTTATGAGAAACGGCACATTTAGTATAAATATAAATGCAATATATTCATAAAAATAATGGCTGTAATTATAGTTCATTACTCCTGTAATAGATTTTAATACATTATACATGACATGCTTTAATATATTTACATTCAATATGAATATACCACATTTCTGGCAAAATACCATGGTTACAGTTAGTATTACTACAGTAAATCCATGGTAAATATTGGTGATCAGTGCGACTTCTAACAGTGACAAAAGTGTCACTGGCACCAAAAAAAGTTTGCAAAATGTGACCATTTAGTCACAGTCTGGAGCCCTGGTTGAGTAAATAAAATGTGGCAGGATTATAACATTTATTTTAAATTTTTTAATTTTTAATAATTTAATACTTCATATTCTGGTCCCACGATTGTTGTTTTCCTGCTTCAGTGTACACTACCATTCAAAAGTTTAGCATCAGGAAGATTTTTGATGTTTTTATTAAAGAATTAAGGTATTTTATGCTTATCAAAGCTGTATTTATTTGATCAAAAATACAGTAAAAACAGTAATATTGTGAATTTAAAGGGTTAGTTCACCCAAAAATGAAAATAATGTCATTTATTACTCACCCTCATGCCGTTCCACACCCGTAAGACCTTCGTTAATCTTCGGAACACAAATTAAGATATTTTTGTTGAAATCCAATGGCTCAGTGAGGCCTGCATAGGGAGCAATGACATTTCCTCTCCATTAATGTACTAAAAACATATTTAAATCAGTTCATGTGAGTACAGTGGTTCAATATTAATATTATAAAGTGATGAGAATATTTTTGGTGTGCCAAAAAAACAAAATAACGCCTTATATAGTGATGGCCGATTTCAAAACACTGCTTCATGAAGCTTCGGAGTGTTATGAATCAGCGTATCCAATCATGATTCGGATCGCGTGTCAAACCGCCAAACTGCTGAAATCACGTGACTTTGGCGCTTCGAACCGCTGATTCGACACGCTGATTCATAACACTCCGAAGCTTCATGAAGCAGTGTTTTGAAATCGGCCATCACTATATAAGTCGTTATTTTGTTTTTTTTGGCGCACCAAAAATATTCTCGTCGCTTTATAATATTAATATTGAATCACTGTACTCACATGAACTGATTTAAATATGTTTTTAGTACATTAATGGATCTTGAGAAAGGAAATGCCATTGCTGGTTATGCAGGCCTCACTGAGCCATCGGATTTCAACAAAAATATCTTAATTTGCGTTCCGAAGATTAACGAAGGTCTCACGGGTGTGGAACGGCATGAGGGTGAGTAATAAATGACATTATTTTCATTTTTGGGTGAACTAACCCTTTAATGTGTTCGTATATTATTAATGTGCTATTACGACTCTTTTCTATTTTATTATATTTTACAATGTAATATTATTCCTTAAGTCAAAGCTGAATTTTCAGCATCATTACTCCAGTCTTCAGTGTCACATGATCTTTCAGAAATCATTCTAATATGATGATTTGCTGCTCAAGAAACATTTCTGATTAATATCAATGCTAAAAACAGTTGTTCTGCATCATATTTTTGTGGAAACTGTGATATTTTTTTCTCAGGATTCTTTGGTGAATAGAAAGCTCAAAAGAAAAGTGTTTATTTGAAATAGAAATTTTTTGTAACATAAATTTAAATGTCTTTACTGCCAGTTGTTATTAATTTTATGTCCATCATTCTGAATAAAAGTATTAATTTCTATAAAAAGAAATTGTACTGACCCCAAACTTTTGAACAGTAATGTAAGTAACTTTTAATTGTTTTGATATATCAAAAAATAATATAAAAAATTATATATATTTTTTCTATTTCCATTTTATGCACTAGTCAAATCATGACTTCTTGAAAAATAATAGCGCACCCTCCCACATCAATCTGCGTAATTTAGTGTCCCATTCATGTCAATAGCACAAACTAAGTTTAATACTAAAGGTTAGGGCTATGTTCAAATTCATAATGAGTCTTACCAATCACTAACATCTGAAGTTTTTTTGTGGTTCTCTATGCAAGCAAAAAATTGCTGAGTGGTCATTTTCTTTGACTTCTCTTTGCGTGTGTGACACAGCTATATACACCATTAAGGCGTGCTTGTGTCATTGTACTGCGGGGCCATGTTTTCAGCCTCTGAAAAGCACTAAAACCTCTCTCAGCATCAGCTGAGGACACAGGGACAACAAGACACAGTCTGACAAGTGTTTCCACCTAATCAAAGAGGACGCAGACGTGTGGACACGTCCCTGAAGAATGCCCCCTGCCAGACTTATCAGACGAACATCACGCTTTGACCTTTTTGTCAGTTGTATTTTTAGGGATGCTTTGTGTAGTTGCACCACGTCATTGCTATTCCTTATCATGTAAAACCCTTCCTCCCAAATTGTTCTCTAGACTGCATAGTGGGGATGCACAAACCTAACCAGTTAAATGATAAAAAAATTAGAGTGCACATTCTGTGGTCAACACAGATAATAATAAGAAATGTTTCTTGAGCAGCAAATCATCATATTAGAATGATTTCTGAAGGATCATGTGACACTGAAGACTGGAGTAATGATTTTTAAAATATATTTAATTGTCGGCGCCGATAGCCTAGTGGTTAGTGCGCTGACATATGGCGCAAATGCGTTCATGGCGACCCGAGTTTGATTCCCGTCTCGAGGTCCTTTGCCGATTCTGCCCCCCTCTCTGCCCAGTGCTTTCCTGTCTGCTCTCTATTGTCCTCTCCAAATAAAGGCACAAAAAGCCAATAAACATAACTTATATAGTGCATTTTCACGTCTATGTTCAAAAAGGAGGATAACCGTTATCAAGTTAAACATGCTTTATCATTGACGTGATGTTCTCTGTCTCTTCTCGTGTTGCAGATGGGACCTTTAAGTCTTCTGGCCATGGGTATAGTGGCTGTACATTGCATGAGCCTCCTTGTGAAATGTTCACATCATCTAAGTGTAAAGTAAGAATAAACAGCTTTAATATTTTTAGAAATACTGCCCCTCATGTTCTTGACAGTTTTTTCTGCCATGGTGAATTTGAGTTTAATTTTGTTTCCTTTATCGTGTGCATTCGGCCAAAGAGTTTAGATATTTTTTATAAAGTGTTAAACACAAATTTTCCACTATAGGGATGACGCTTGAATTCATTGGCCAAATTAATTACTTCATTAATCCCATGATCTAATAATTAAATGTAGGTGTTTGTTCAGGAACATTTTTAGTAGAATATATAAATTACATTTTTGTGTTTCTGTCATATGACACACTTTTTTTTTCTATTTTTCTAAATGAAATATTGTCTGTGTTTAGGATGGGCAAGCCATTTCTTTCCTACGGAGATGCAGTGGAATATGGCATGGAGAACGTGCCATGGCTGAGCAGACACTCTATATGGGGAAGGTAACTGAATGACTTTGTTTCAGTGCTGACAAGGCAGTTTTTTTTTTATAATTCAGTAGCGCAGTTTGTGCTGTTCTCACCATAATCTTTGACCACTTGTGACACTTTCAGCACCTGATTTCTGTGCAACGTCACTGTTTCACATCTTGCACATGATAGCATATATAGTAATTATACACTGCTGTTCAAATGGTTGGAGTCTGTAAGATTTTTTTAATGTTTATGGAAGAAGTCTCTTATGCTCACCAAGGCTCCTTTTATTTTATCAAAAAACGGTAATGTTATGAAATATTATTAAAGTTTAAAACAACAGTTTTCTGCATCATTACTCCAGTCTTCAGTGTCACATGATCCTTCAGAAATCATTTTAATATGCTGATTTGATGCTCAAGAAACATTTCTGATTATTATCAATGTTGAAAACAGTTGTGCTACTTAATATTTTTGTAAAAAATGTTAATTATTTATTTTTGATAAATAGAAAGTTCAAAAGAACAGCATTATTTTGAAATCACTTTTGACCAATTTTATGTATCCTTGCTGAATAAAAATATTAATTTCTGTTATAAAAAAAAACTTGCTGAAACTATGTGCGCTTACTGGAAAGCTTGTCTAAATAAACTTGCAACATTTAGATTACTAAAAAATTACTAAAAATAGTTTGACCTGTATCTAAACATATTGTTTTGTTTCTGTTTTTTGGCTTTCAGGCGTGTAGTAAATTTGTTCCTCAACATAACCCAGCTGGGCTTCTGCTGCGTGTACTTCGTGTTCCTCAGTGACAATGTCAAACAGGTGAGAGACTTTTAAAATCAGAAGAAAGGTTTTGTCCACAATAAACTAATACACCTTAAAGTCAAACAGCATAAGTTCCTTTATTGTCATATTATTAAATAAGAACCCAGTGAAAACGGTAGTTTCTGTTGGCCAACTGGTAGAACATGATGCTAGATGCAAAGGTCATTGCTTTATTTGTGAAGAATGTACAAACGACTAAAAATATTTACCCTAAATGCATTGTCCCTTTGGACAAAACTTCTGCCAAATTTATAGAATGTAAATGCATCAAAGAAATGCTGTTTCACCACAAGAGGGCAGCATTGCCTTTTACTACATTTGGATAAACCACCTGGGTTTGCTTACTCCCCAACAAAAAGATGTTCTTCCTTTCTTTAATTTGAACTTAAAAATGTAAAATTCTCTCAGTACAATCTGTCATATTGTTATTGCCATAAAATAATCCATTAATTTGCACATTGTAGGTGGTTGAGACTGCCAATGCGACAACAGTGAACTGTCACAACAATGAGACAGCAGTGATTGTCCCCAGCTACGACTCTCGCCTCTACATGCTCTTCTTCCTGCCCTTTGTCATCGTGTTGGTGTTCATCCGCAACCTCAAGTACTTAGCTCCTCTGTCATTTGTAGCAAACATTTCCATGTGTGTCAGCCTGGTCCTCATATACTACTACTGTCTGACGGTAAGACACATTAAACACGCGACACACACTCCGAGTACACAAAATGTGTTGAAAGTGTATCTTTGTTACATACATTGCATCATTATTTATTGTGAAATGTGTCATAAATGAGACATACTTTTGCCCACAATATAACTAAGTGTACAAAAAGTGTATGTAATTGCATTACATAACAAAGTATTAATCCAATTGGTATTTTTTTTAAACACATTTATAGAACAAACACACTTTTCAGGGGGTCACACTTTATATTAGGCGTCTTTAACTATTATGTACTTGCATCAAAAAAACAGATCATTTGGAGAGAATGTTTATGATTTATGGGGATTATAAAAAAAAGGAGTGAGTGGATTTTTACCATTATGTGCTGGTTGTTTACACACACTCTGGACACATCAGTGTTCAAACGCCTTATAAAAGTGAATTTTGCATAATAGGTGCTCTTTAAGTAGAATCGAAGTTTGTTAGGTTTGAAATGATACAACAATAGATCCTCTGCTCCAAGCAGTCCTCAGGGCCATTCTCTCTCTCCTGGGCTGCTGATTGAGTCTCAGATGTTATGGATGAACATTTAAGTGTAAATGACAGGTTTCAGGGTTGTTTTTTAGAGCCTATTTCCTATTGAACAGCTTTAAATGCTTTAAATCAGACCCTCCACTTGTAATTGGCAAGGCAGCTACTGAGAAACGAGCAAGTGGATAACACAATTTTTCAGTGAGGGAAGAAAATTTGTCATGGGGAAACAGAAAGAGGAAGTTGGCTGAAGATTGCAAATTGGTTTGTTGTTCACAAGAATGCTTACAGAGCTGCCAAAGGACACAAAACGTTCTTTTAATGCATCTTTAACCAGCACAGCCACATCATATGATCAGTGTAAAACCAGTGCTTTACCGCCATGATTTCATCTGCATAACGTTTGTGATTCAAAACAGTATTAAAGATTAGTCTGAATTATACAGTGTGCATTAAAAGTATGAGATTGTGTAAATCTGAAACTTTTATCATATCATATTGTCAGAGATTTTAACAGTTTTAAACAAACAAAAAAAGAGTTGAGAAATGAATAAGTAATAAGAAATATTTGCTTTATACTGTTCTATGCTTTCCATTGTCAGAATATCCCATACCCTATCAACCTCCCACTGGTGGGAAGAGGCATTGACTATCCTCTCTTCTTTGGAACGGCAATATTCGCCTTTGAGGGAATTGGAGTTGTGAGTATTTCTTTTGCTCTGATATTGTGTTTGTCACCACAGAAACATTATTCAGGTGAAAAAAAGTTCAATTCAAAAAGGTGTTGCTCTCGATCTTCATCATTTACAGGTGCTACCACTTGAGAATAAGATGCAGAATCCCAGAAAGTTCCCCATGGTTCTGTATCTCGGCATGGGCATCGTCACCACCCTCTACATCTCCCTGGGCACCATCGGCTACATTGGCTTTGGAGAGCACATTCGGGGCAGCATCACATTAAACTTACCGTTGTGCTGGTGAGTGCCAGAGAATCTTTAAAAGGTTAGTTCACCCAAAAATGAAAATTCTGTCATTAATTACTCACCCTCATGTCGTTCCACACCCGTAAGACCTTTGTTCATATTCAGAAGACAAATTAGGATATTTTTCATAAAATCCGATGGCTCGGTGAGGCCATTAACACTTTCAGTGCCCAGAAAGCTACAAAACATATTTAAAACAGTTCATGTGACTACAGTGGTTCAACCTTAATATTATGAAGCGATGAGAATACTTTTTGTGCACCAAAAAAAACAAAATAGCGACTTTATTCAACAATATCTATTGATGGGTGATTTCAAAACACTGCTTAATGAAGCTTTGAAGCTTTACGAATCTTTTGTTTCGAATCAGTGGTTCGGAGCGTGTATCAAACTGCCAAAGTCACGTGAACCATTGAAATTTAGAAATGTTTCGAAACACTTATGACGTAACAAAGCCTCGTTTACTGAAATCACGTGACTTTGGCAGTTTGATACACGCGTATTTTGTTATTTTGTTATCTTGCTGTCAATGCAGGCCTCACTGAACCTCACTGGATTTTATCAAAAATATCTTAATTTGTGTTCTGAAGATGAATGAAGGTCTTAAGGGTGTGGAACGACATGAGGGTGAGTAATTAATGACAGAAATTTCATTTTTGGGTGAACTAACCCTTTAATGTGTATTTTCTTCTAGTCCCACTATTTTATTTATACTTTGTTGATTATGATGATGCTGAAAAAGAATCATAAAACTGAAATTATACAAGACTTCAGGGTTTCTACTGTAGGTTAGGCATTAATGATCAGTCTAATCATTCTGTTAATGCATTACTATCATGCTCAAACCCATTACCCATACTTACCAAGCAGATTAAAAAAGGATCAACAAATTGTTTTTCAAATATTATTTGTGTAAGTGTTGCTCATTCAAAAGTTTGAAGTAAAATATGATTTTTTTAAAAAGAAAATAATGCTTTTATTCAGTTAGGACACATTAAATTGTTCAAAAGTGATAGTAAAGACATTTAAGATTTGGAGTCAGTAATTTTTTTAAAGAAATTAATATGTTTATTCAGCAAGGATACATTAAATTGTTTTCTATTTCAAGTAATGTCTTTTAAACTTAATATTCATCAAAGAATCCTGAAAAAAATCAGTTTCCACAAAAATATTAAGCAGCACAACTGTTTTCATCATTGATAATAATAAAGAAATGTTTCTTGAGCAGCAAATCAGCATATTAGAATGATTTCTGAAGGATCATGTGACACTGAAGACTGGAGTAATGATGCTGAAAATTCAGCTTTGGTCACTGGAATAAATTACATTTCAAAATGTATATAAATTGAAAATGTTTTTTTTAAATTGTAATAATATTTCACAATATTACTGATTTTACTGATCAAATAAATGCAGCCTTGCTGAGCAAGCATATAAGAGACCTCTTTCAAAAACTTTTCATACTGATCATCAAACTAACCCTAAACTTTTCAAAGGTTGTTTAATATAAATCGTTGCAGAAATAAGAAATGTATGTAATGTCTGTCTGTTCTATAGGTTATATCAGATCGTGAAGCTGCTTTACTCTTTCGGAATCTACATCACCTACGCTCTGCAGTTCTACGTGTCAGCAGAAATTCTGATCCCGCCGGCGGTGGCGCGCTGCGGTCCCCGGTGGGCGGTGATGGTGGACCTCAGCATCCGCGTGGCTCTCGTAGGCCTCACATGTGAGTCATGCTGCAACAGAAACACCTTAACAAATCAAACGCCTCTTAAACCTCTTCACTCCAGCAGTCTTTCATCCATCAGCCATTGGGCCGCTTGCGTCAAAAGTCAGGAGCGTTTTCAACGGCTCATTTGCTTGGAAAAACGTTCATGCGAGTACCAAACTTCTCCTTTTCACCGCTGCTCAAGGTTGTTCAGGCACTTAGCAGGGCATTTGTCATTGTTAGACGAAGTCTATTTTTACCTTTTGTCACTTTTTTCTGAAATAAACCAAACCTTGAACACAACAGAGAATGTTCTCCGCATGTGACTCAGCCCTGTGATAGATATTCGGATGGAGTGCTGAAAATAAATGAGCTCTGTGTTTTGGTTGCACAAAGTTAGTGGGTCGAAGAAGGTGGTCAGGTAGTGGACATGAAAGCGTGCCTCTTTTTCTGTAGATGACGGTAATCATACCTCCATTCTTTTAAATAGCCATGAATGGCACATGCTCGACCAAACCACTTTCAACAAAACAGCTACCTCCCAGGCCTTTAACATATATTTTTAGAAATATCCGGGGTTAGTCTTCTTTTTTTTTTTTTTTTTTTTTTTTTAGGCAGCTGTATTGATTTCCCTTGAAACCCGAGGTTGGCAATTCCTGTTTGACACGTGAGGTGTGATCTCACATGAGCAGCAGTGGCTGTTCTGCTCTGACAGTGTTTTCTTCACTAGGAGGCAGTCTTGAACACTGCATCACCTTCTTAACACTGCTTTCACTTACATGAGCAGCCTGTTAATCTTAAAGGGTTAGTTCAGCCAAATATGAAAATTAATTATATCATTAATTACTCCCCCTCATGTCCTTCCACACCCGTAAGACTTTTGTTCATCTTCGGAACACAAATGAAGATCTTTTTAATGAAATCTGAGAGAAATCTGCAACTTACACTTTCAAGTCCCAGAAAGGTAGTAAAGACATCATTAAAATACTCCACGTGACTCCAATGGTTTAACCTCAGTTTTATGAAGAGATGTGAGTGCTTTGTTTTTGCAAAAAAGCATAATTTACCACTTTATTGCGCAGAAGTTGCCAACTTTCTGCAGAGTCAATAACTACAGACCTCCAAACTTCATGTGGCCTTCAGATTAGCTCAAGAACAGTGCGTAGAGAGCTTCATGGAATGGGTTTCCATGGCCGAGCAGCTGCATCCAAAAAATGGGTGAAAACTTTTGAACTTTTGTCTCCGGGAAACATGTAGGTATCTTCTGTTGCTTCCAAAGGGCAGTACTAAATGAAGAAAATTGATATTTAAACAAAATAAGAAAAATTTGGACATCTTCATCCTGTTCAAAAGTTTTCACCCCCCGACTCTTAATGCATCGTGTTTCCTTCTGGAGCATCAGTGAATGTTTGAAACTTTTTTAATAGTTGTGTTCGAGTCCCTTAATTGTCCTCAGTGTGAAAAAATGGATCTCAAAATCATTCAGTCACTGCTGTAAAGGGTTCAAATATGCAAAAGATGGTGGAAAACTGAAGAATCTGCAGGACCAGGAGGATTTTTCTGAAGAACAGAGCTCAGTTTAACTGCTCAGGACAAACAAGGGACTCATGAACAACCATCACAAAACAAAAAAACAGTCATAGATCATTCAGGTAACCACACACAGTAGTAGAAATCAATGGTTCACAAACTTTTGAATGGGGTCATTTTAATAAATTCAGCTATTTTTTGTCTTGTGAATTATATGTAAACATCTTTTATGTAAAATATCTTACTCAGGACAGTACTAAATAAAAAATAACATGCATTTTGTATGATCTCTTTTATTTTGTTATATTTTTTTTTTACATTTTCACAGATTCTGCAAGGGGTTCACAAACTTTCAAGTGGCACTGTATATATGACATGCTTAAAGGGTTAGTTCACCCAAAAATGAAATTTATGTCATTAATTACTCACCCTCATGTCGTCCCAAACCTGTAAGACCTTCGTTCATCTTTGGAACACAAATTAAGATGTTTTTGATAAAATCCGAGGGTTTCTGAAACACACATAGCAGCAACGTCATTGCACCTTTCAAGGCCCAGAAAGGTAGTAAAGACAGCGTTAAAATAATCCATGTGACTACAGTGGTTCAACCTTAATGTTATGAAGCGACGAGAATACTTTCAGGTTCTATGTCAGAACGCTGGCTCAGCATATGGTTGCACTTTTTTGGTCTTAAATCTCATCCTCTATTCACTACTATTATAAAGCTTGGGAGAGCCAGGGCATTATTTAATATAACTCCGATTGTATTCGTCTGAAAAAAAGTCATATACACCTAGGATGGCTTGAGGGTGAGTAAATCATGGGGTAATTTTCATTTTTGGGTGAAATATCCCTTTAAACTTCCTCATTGCGACAACCCCTCAATACCTCAGTTTTTGTTTTTTCCAACTTTTGTCCTGGTTTGCAGCTTTGCTGGAAGTTTTCAGTCCATTGGGATGATCTCAGTGTAAGCACAGAATAAAGCGTAGCGTTCTTCTGTCTGCTCAGCAATTTACTTCAATATTCACTCTGTAGCATTTGCATCTTAACTCATTTTCTTTTCTTTTTTTAATTATGAATCCAAAATCAAACACTGGAGACCCTCTGCATTGGCTGATTGAGGGCAGACAGGACGTGGTTGAGAGTGCCTTTGTCTTGGAGATGAAGAGACCAAGACTGTGACGCCTGATTTGTAGATCTCCAGAGAGAAGCTAGAGGGCTTCATCTAGCACACAGAGCTGAGGCTCTTCTTCCACCACCTCGTGTGATCACAAGTGTATGCAGAATCCATCAAAGGCCAACAGCGGCTGGGCTGTGCTGATAGTGTGGATGCAATAAGCATGTGTCGTAGAGAATAACGTCAGAAGAGAAGAACACTGTGTTTGGCAAGAGTACTGATCCTTTACGCTTAAGGGGCTTCACTGCTGACTGACATATAGCTGGCATATTGAACTTGTTTATAGAGCTGCTTGTGCAAAAGAATGACTTCACTTCAAAAGAATGTGGTCGGGTACAAAACACTCACATTTATACACACACGCCACAAACGTCAAAATTCAAAATATAAATATGTAGAGGGTAGGGTTGTCAAAAGTACCGGTGCTTCTGTACCATACTGAAATGTTAAAAATGTGACCTCTAGCATTTTGAGTGCTGTTGAGCAGATTCTGACTAACTTAAACACCTCTGATTGGCCATTGTGTTCACTCGCTCAACAGATATGTCTGTGATTGGCTACAATGTTCAATGTTTCAAAAGCGGGACAGAACGCTTACACAGATTTTGAAAGTGGGAGCATTTGAAAACAGTCGTCTATCAGCAGACTAGTCCGTGATAGATGCCTGCTTTCAAATTTTCCTGTGTGTATCTGTGTAAGCGCTCTGCGAAGAGTGTGAAAGATGTCTATTTACAACATGTTTTTGAAGCGTTGATCATTGTAGCCAATTACAGACATATCTTTTGAGCACGTGAACACAATGGCCAATCAGAGGTGTTTAAGTTAGTCATAACCTGCTTAACAGCACTCAAAATGCTAGGGGGAAATGCTAGTAAAGTCACATTTTTAACATTTCAGTACCAACTTGGTACCGAAGTACCAGTACTTTTGACAACCCTAGTAGGGAGACTGGGAATAGTTGTTCCAGTGGAAGAATAGCGGTCTCCTGGAAAATTTTGGGAAGCACTGCATGATGCTAATCTCTCTTTCCACCACATCCCAAAGGTGCTCTATTGGATTGAGATCTGGGGACTATGGAGGCCAGATTTGAGTATAGAAAACTCGTTGTAATGGTAAAGTCTGAGATGATTTGAGCTATTTGACATGCCGTGTTATCCCGTGTTATGGAAGTAGCCATCAGAAGATGAGTACACTGTGGTCATAAAGGGATGGACATGGTCAGCAACAATACTCTGTTAGGCTGTGGTGTTTAAACAATGCTTGATCGGTACTAAGGGGCCCAAAGTGTGCCAAGAAAATATCCCCCACACCATTATACCACCTGCAGCAGCCTGAACCGTTGATACAAGGCAGGATGAATCCATGCTTTCATGTTGTTTATGCCAAATTTTGATCCTAATATCTGAATGTCACAGCACCAGCCTGAACCATTAATACAAGGCAGGATGGATCCATGCTTTCATGTTGTTTACACCAAATTCTGTCCCTAATATCTGAATGTCGCAGCAGAAATCGAGACTAATCAGACCAGGCAAAGTTTTTCCAGTCTTCTCTTGTCCAGTTTTAGTGAGCCCATGAGAATTGTAACCTCAGTTTCCTGTTCTCAGCTGACAGGTGTGGCACCTGTGTGGTTTTCTGCTGCTGTAGCCCATCTGCTTCAAAATTCGATGTGTTGTTTGTTCAGAGATGCTCTTCTGCAGACCTCGGTCGTAACGAGTGCTTATTTGAGTTACTGTTGCCTTTCTATCAGCTGGAAGCAGTCTGGTCATTCTCCTCTGACCTCTGGCACCAACAAGGCATTTTCACCACAGAACTGTCGCTCACTTGATATTTTATCTTTTTCGAACCATTCTCTGTAAACTACAAAGATGGTTGTTTGTGAAAATCCCAGTAGATCAGCAGTTTCTGAAATACTCAGACCAGCCCATCAACCATGCCACTTTCGAAGTCACTAAAATCACATTTGTACTCCATTTTCTAAAGCTCAGTTTGAACTTCAGCAGATCGTCTTGATCGTGTCTGCATGCTTAAATGCATTGAGCTGCTATTTCTGTGACTCTGAATAAAATTGCAAATGGTGTTTCTAAACAGGTTTTTGCCCTCTCTATGCTATCTAACCTGTAAAATCAATCTAATACCTAATGTTAGCAATAACCAGGAGTATCTCCAAAAGTAAGTCTGTGAGTTTAGCATCTGTAAAGAATCCTCTATCATCATTTCACATCCCCTGCTTGTATGTTGTCTCATTTTAATTTTAATAATTAATGAACAGTTCTCTTACAGTGTAACACAGTTTGAACGTAGCACTAACATTTACTGTGTTTGCCTATATGACTTTCATTCTTCTGCAGAACACAAAAAAAGGTTTATTGAAGAATGTTTTGCCCTTTTAATGGAAGTCAGCAGGGCCCAAAACAACACTAGACCCCATTTACTTTCATTGTATGGAGAAAAAAAACATTTGTAGAAGAAAGAAAGTCATGCAGGATTGGAACAACATGAGTAAATGATTACATAATTGTCATTTTTGTGTGAACTATCCCTTTAATAATACAAAAGAATTATAGTCTTTGATTAAATGTGAGATTCTTCTTCAGCTGCTTTGAAAAACTGCTTTGGCTTGCTCACTTTCAGCACTCCAGAAATAGGTCATTTCTTCTAATCAAACATTTTAAAGATAAAATGCCTAAAAAGGGATATGTAGACTGGAAAATCCCAATTCACTACAAAAATCATCTGACACACTCTGATAAAGCTTATTTAATGTTGCTTGCTGTATCCGTTCTTATTAATTCATGAGCAGTTGCAGAGTTTGACTGTTTGTCTGTTTCATTGCTTTTTTAAAAGTTTAATTTCTTCTGAATTTCTGATAATCTCCTAAGATTGATTTTGGACTGTCAAGAAACTGTTCCTCTCTGATCTGATGTTTTATTTTCCTCTTAGTGCTTAGTTCTTGTTGTTCAGCTTTCAGGTCTTGGTGTACAGAAAAATGAAACTGGATTAAAGACTCAATTCAGTGCATATTTGCCATTTTGCAGGCTCTTGTGTTGTGGTTTGATTTCAAACCAGGCTTCAAAGGACCAGCTTAATACATAAATGCTTTGCAAATGCTGTTTTCCTCTTTTGTACTAACTCCTCTTTTAGGCTCTATCATTCTTTACAACTTGATTGAATGGACATGCAAATTAAGAGGAGAACTGTGTGTTTTCCATTTCATTGAGAGTAAGTGACATTGAGACTGATACTCTGAGACAGTAGCAAAAGGAAGTTATCTCCTCCACTTTCACCTGAATGTCGTAGACAAATTCTGAAGCGTGAATGTTAAAGTGTCCCTGTAGTCAATAATTTTATCCCTTAAAACTCATCTGTGAAAGGAAATTCTTCATACCTTAAAATAGCTTGAATGTAACTCGACACCCTTGCTTCATTTAGTATACATGGGGCCATGAATATGCAAATTAGCCCCGCCTCCACTCACTCACACGAGCTCAGAGATCCACTCGGTCAACTTTACTGTAGTAAACGCTGCACAATGGCAAGTGGAAATACTAGTTTAATTGGAAATACTAAGTTTAATAAACAACATTTTCTTTAACCTTTTAAGTGCTGAGTGTGACTAGGGCATGTTAATGTTTTATAGAGAAACAGAAATGACCAAGATTGAGCGATCGGGCTCACATGTCCAGTCCAAAGAACAGACCAAAGAAACGAATACTTCCCTCTCCTCTTCTCATATGGCCTTTTTTTTTTTTTTTTTTTTTATAAAAGATTGAAGCTGTCGATCAGCTTGTTCACTACAGAAACTAATTAGAGTTTCTCAAGGTTTTTTGATGTTGAGGCTGGGCAGGGATCCTCTGAGCTGTAATTGTTGTGTCAGCAGGGACTGTTGTTGTATCTCTCCAGATGAATGAGCAAAAAGATCTCTGCATCTCTCCACACTCCTCCATCACCCCCGCTGTATACAGTACTTAGATGAACCACAAAGCCTGTGGAAATGCACAGCAGGAGATGGGCAAAAGGCAGTGCGCTGTTCGTCACGTCACCGCTTAGAAGTCAGTCCAGTTTAAAGCTATCAGATTGAGAAGAGACCACAAACATGATGCCTTCCATCTGTATGCCTGTGTCACGACTGAAGGATACTTGATCCGACTGCTGTTATAAAACATGCAGAATTTAAGTGGTGGTTTTTTGAAATCACGAAACCTTTTAAGAACATCAGTCACGCTGCAAAAACAGACACGAGTGTCGTAAAGATAACGCTATCATCCATCCTCTTAAAGTCTCTAAGAAATTAGCTCCTGCTATATGTAAGGCAACAAGAATATGTCAAAAACATTAGATTAATCTACCATTTGGCCTGAAAGGATGTTGAAAATCTTTGTCCTTTGGCTCCTGATCACTGACCTAGTTGTATAAACTGTTTGTCATGTTGTTTGCTTTTAGATTAATGAGGTCTTATGAAAGATGTTGTTGACCTGTTCACCTGTTATTAATGTTTTTGCTTTATTGAATTTGAAGAAAAGAGCACGGTGTGTAGACGTAGGATCATGCAACCAAGCTATTATGAAGGATACACAATGCTCTGATCCAAAACCTAGTGAGCTACGGCTGGGCTGTCTGTGCAAACTGTGGAAGTTTCGTTGTTTTTCGTTACTTAATTAGTTGTTATTTACTTTTACTTAGCAGTGCTTTCAATGTTAATTATTATGATTTGTAAATTTAAATTTTGTTAATAAGCATTTTTTAATTGACTTTTGTTCTCGTTGCCTCCCTCATTTGTCGCGGCACTGAGCCGGCCGTGACAAATATGGGGGCTCGTCCGGGATAAGTAGTTAGTGGGGGGTATTTGTCACGGCCCACATACAATACAATGCACAGCCAAAAATCACAACTTTTTGTTTTCTTTTGGCCGATCTCTGTTCCAGACTTGCACACAAACTGCATTGCAAAATTTCCCAAAATGTAGTTTGTGTGGAAATATTGTGAAGTCTGTAAACATGGCAGTAAAACAGGCCAGAGATGAGACACGCTGAAGAAAAGTTTCTATGGCATTTTCTTTTGCATTTACCTCCATATTATGCATATAATTTAAGTAGTGTTTATAAACGCAGCTGCTTTGTGTAAAGCCTTGTTTATACTTTCTTGTGGCTCTGCACCGCAAGCCTCCGCTAACTGCTCATGCTCCTCCCCAAATGGAGGCGTTTATACTTGACGCACTCGCCGTTGTACTATTCTTTGAAATGACGGGCCGATTTGGAGTAATTGTCCTCTAAACCATCAGGAAACAGCAGTGAGAAGAAAGGTACACACGTGACGACGTTTGCTTTTATTACACTTCACCAAACCCACGCTAAACTTTGAGATTATTAATTGTGACATTAGAACAAAATATATGGATATGAGAACACATGTATAAAACTAAACTAAACAACAATCTTTTAAATATTTTCTAATTTCATTAAATGTTTTCATTTAAATTCATGAACATTTTTATTAAACATGGACTTTTATTTTCATTAAAAAGGCTTATTTCTGCTATTGTAGGCGCATTTTGTAAATTTAAGCAATTAATTTAGACAAGCGCAAACTGGGTGCAGGAAAGATCCTGGTACAGATATACCTGCTCGCCCAGAATCACCTCGAAGTCGTGCATCTTCGGAAGTGGATTCGCACGCAAAGTTACAAAAAATGCAGTGTACACCAGCACGTGAAATGGACTACCCACACCTCGCTGACGTCATATATGGTGCATGTCCACTACAGCGACAAAACTCTGCTAAGTTCTGCTGGCAATGCTATAACGCCTCCGCTTTGGGGTCCGACGTCACTACCTGAACCTCACAGCGATTGGCTGCCGACGGTGTTTTTCGCTTGATATTTGCATAAACTGCCCAACCTTTTGACTCTCTCCGCCTCTCTCAACGCTTTCTCTGGTCTGCTGTCAATCCCACAAGCGGAGCAGAGCGAGCGTTTCACTTTTGCGTGCATCTCTGAAATATTTTAGTTACTTTTCAAGATTGAATGAAATATTTAGTTCTCTAAAATTGTTCACCATCTTGGATATTTTCCTTTCATTTAGGTCGTTGCAGTGCATTCTGGGATTTTGTTCTTCGTGATTGTCTCCTTTTGGCCCAAATCTGTCTTAGGAGACATACCTTAATGGCATAGTTCACCTAAAAATAAAAAATCTTAATCGTTTACTCACCCTAATGAGACGTGCGGAAGAAAAATTAGATACTGAGGCCATGAATTATTTAAAAAATAAATAAATAAATAAAAACACTGAGACATGTTTCTTTGAGGGCTAGTAAATGATGACAGAATCTTCATTTTTGGGTGAACTATGCCTTTAAGGTGCCTATGATGCCTTACAATGCAACTCATTAGAATTTAAAACAGATCCTTTGTATGTTGCAACAAGTAAAACTTAAAAAAAAAAAAAACTTTTACACTTTAGATGAAAACCACCTGTAAATGTAGCTTTTGTACTTCACTTTTTTGATATAGAACATAAAGAGTCCTGGTTTGAAAACAGCAGAGTTATCCAAAGGCAAAACAGAAAGCTAAGAACTCTCTCATAAAATTTAATATCAAAATGTTTAAAATATCCAAGAACTTTTAAGATTGTTCTGTGGCAGCCAAGTGTGCCATTGAAATGGACCGTAAAAATAAGAGGTGAATAATAAAAAATGGATCATGGACATGCATAGCTTTTTTTATTGTAAAGCCATTGTCAGCATGTAATTGTTGTGTCACTCGTTATAAAGTTCCCTTAAATCTTTTTATTTGTGCATGACCGCATGCATGCATGCACATGCAACCTGTAAGATGTGACATTATCGTTCCCATCTAGTTCTTACAAGCACTTGGTTTGCATGTGGAAGGCACATACATGCTCCATTTATACTTTGCTGTTAAAACAACAGTGACAGATTTCGTGCTACTAGCACTCCGTCGCATCTACATTACTCAGAATAAAAGCATACTGTATAAATAATGCTAGACAGTCTTTTAATGACTAATGCATGGCAAAAACAGGTCTTCTGAGTTAAAAATTATTTCAGTCGTTGTTTCAGCAAGTTTCCTAATGCTGTTCAAAGGCATCGCTGGATTACAGTTAGAGCTTAACGTTCTGAGTTGTTTAATTCTGTAAGTGTCACAGTATTGTGTCTCTGCTTTGATTTATCGAGGCGAGAAAACTGTCTGTCTTTCATTTGTTCAAGACTTTGCAGAGAATCCTCTCGGTCTGATTCATGTTTGGATGTATTAGGTGCAGACAGTTCCTCTGTTTGCCTTGCTCCCCAAAAGTTCATTTAGGATTCATTGAAGAAAGGCAGGAATTAGGTGGGTGTGTGACATGTAGAAACAAGAAAGTAATGCTCAATCAAACCATTTGTACTTCTTATAAAGTCTCCATTCTCACAGTGGAGTGCCTGCTCGAAATCAACTTCACAGAAGAGCACATCAAAGCTAGCTCAGAAAATATGAGAGTGGTATTACTGGGTTTCCAAGGGTGCAAGCGTGCCCGTGTGCACTCTTAATGGAAAGTGGAATGGACAGTGCGTGAGCCCCCTCTGGTCCTGTACTTTTTCTGGGAATGCACTGCTACTGCTGACAGCACGCTGACACATGAGCACCAGGGCATTCTGACTGCGTCGTGTTCCTCTACTTTACCTTAGGAGCTGCTGAAACTGACCTCCCGTAGCCCCAGGGAGGCTCCAAACCTGCTTCCTGCGGTCCTGCTGAAACAAAAGGAGACACCTGAACCATGTGGCTCCAAAGGTCTCTGAAAATGGCATTCAGTAAAGAGTGAAGGTCTTTGAAACTGACTCGCGTGATACCGTGCTCACCGTTCACGTGACGATCTGACCTTTAATCGTTTCTAGAGACCTCCTTATCATTGCTTACATCTGACCTTTTACTGTATGTATTTGTACTTAACATTTTTCTTCTGTTTAGTGAGGGATAATGTACGGTCAGATATGAAGCACGACTACATGCCAGATTAGGGCTGCACGGTTTGGGTAAAAAAAAATGTAAATTTTTTTTTCTGATTAAAAAATATGATTGCAATTTAAAATGGGAGAGCTGCACAATTTGGTCAAATTTTATGATTTATATATCAATATGGCTATAAAATAATAATTATAATTATAACTCAGAGATATACTATATAAAATATTGATATAAACTCAGAGAAGAAGCAGAGATGGAGTTTGTGTGGAGCAGCATTTACTGTGAACGGAGCCGCTCTGAGACACTGAAAACGCCTTCGGATCATTAACTGCTCACGTGTAAAAACACTGCTGTGCTTCACTCTGAAACACAGCACATATAGGGCTGCGTTTCATTAAATAAATATAACAATTTCAGCCCAGTTCTACGGGGGTGCTAGAGGTGCTAAGCACCCTCAAACGCAAGCAAGAGCACCCTCATCAGTTGATGAGTTGATGACTAATTATATATTGGTGAAGCAGATTTGGCAAACGCTCCAGTGCATATTTGTGTTTGCGCTCTGGAGTATGTCCGATGTATTTGTTTACAATGTGTTTTTGCAGCGGTGAGAAGTGTAGCCAATCACAGACATAGTTGTTGATCTCTTGAATGCAATGGCCAATCAGAAGTGTTTGTTAGTCAGAATCCACTCACCGCTCACAACACCAGAGTTTTTATTCAGTGCTGAGTTATGCAGGCTCGCGAAACCTTTGCCTTGGACAACAATCAATTCTACAGTTTATATGTCGTTATACAAAAATATTTGCCCATAGTATACAGTGATTGTCCAATCAGCTATAGACCCTTTGCCTGCCTGTAATATCCCACAATCCTTTGCATGTGATTTAGTGGTTACTGGAAAGAATAAAAATGGCAACTGATTGGCTGTGTTGTAGTACTCGAAACTGGACAAGACTGGATTCAGCCTGGAGTCTAAGTCCAAATCAAGACCATACAGTGCTGCTTGAAAGTTTGTGAACCACGTGCAGAATCTGTGAAAATGTGAATAATTTTAACAAAATAAGAGGGATCATACAAAATGCATGTCTTTTTTTTTTTTTTTTTTTTTTTTTTTTTAAGTACTGTCCCGAGTAAGATATTTTACATAAACGATGTTTACATAAAGTCCACCAACAGCTGAATTTATAAATATGACCCAAATCAAAAGTTTATGAACCCTTGATTCCTAATACTGTGCGTGGTTACCTGGATGATCCATGACTGTTTTTATGTTTTGTGATGGTTGTTCATGAGTCCCTTGTTTGTCCTGATCAATTAAACTGCCCAATATTCTTCAAAAAAAATCCTCCAGTTCCCAAAAATTCTTCAGTTTTCCAGCATCTTTTGTGTATTTGAACCCTTTCCAGCAGTGAATGTATGATTTTGAGATCTTCTCTCACTGAGGACAACTGAGGGACTCAAATACAACTATTAAAAAAGGTTCAAACATTCACTGATGCTTCAGAAGGAAACACGATGCATTAAGAGCCGTGGGGTGAAAACCTTTTGAATTTGAAGATCAAGGAATATTGTACTTAATTTGTCTTCTGGCAAACATTTAAGTGTCTTCTGTTGCTTCCAAAGGGCAGTACTAAAAAAAAAGAAAAAAAAAAAAAAGAAAAAGATATTTAAACAGAATAAGAAAAATTTGGACATCTTTATCTTGTTCAAAACAGAAGCAACAGAAAACAGTATTAAAGGAACACTCCACTTTTTTTGAAAATAGGCTCATTTTCCAACTCCCCTAGAGTAAAACAGTTGAGTTTTACCGTTTTCGAATCCATTCAGCCGATCTCCGGATCTGGCGGTACCACTTTTAGCATAGCTTAGCATAGTTCATTGAATCTGATTAGACCGTTAGCATCTCGCTTAAAAATGGATTCGAAAACGGTAAAACTCAACTGTTTAACTCTAGGGGAGTTGGAAAATAAGCCTATTTTCAAAAAAAGTGGAGTGTTCCTTTTAAGAGTCGGATTATATTTGTGAGAAAACTAGTTAAATCTACCTTAAATTATGAATTTACCAAGAAAATTATGTCTAAAGAAGTAATGAGTGGGGCTTGCCCGTACAAAAAAATTATTTATTTTTTAGCACATTGCTATGCATTTGAAGAGTTGCTTTCTGCTAGTGGCCGACGATAGACAGTCAAGGTCGAAATTTCAGCTCATTTTTTTTTACATTTTTTTTTTATTTATCTGCATTGGCTGATAATGGTTGTGACTTCTATTCTGATAGTGCTGAAAACGTCACCCTGATCAGGAAGATATTGGCGTTGGCCATCAAATATCTATATTGGTTGACACTACCTACTGCCAAGTCTCTAGATATGCCTTGGATCCCTCCTTTAAAGTAATTCTACTGGAATTTTGGAAATTGTAAGCACAATTACTATGAGATTGCCACGGTAAAAAGGTTGACGTCAGAGCCTTGACCTAGTTCGTTATAGCATGTGCTCCATCATGTTGAGCCTTGATGCTCATTCATGTGACACAAGTTGAATCCATTTTGTCATCTCCTAACCCAATTCCCCCCTCTTTTCCTCATAATTTCATGTCCTCTTTCCTTATAACTTTGTCCTCTTTTCCAAAAAAGAAATCTTAATTCTCCAGTATTGAATTATTAGTAAAAAGAAGCCTTAATGTTCCTCAGCTAAGTGATTTGAGTAATTGAAGCTTCAAAGTGCTGTTAGGTAGATGTATACCAATTTTCTTTAAGATAAATACCAGAAGATTGCAATTTAGAGAGGTTAAAATCCGTAGAAATGTATCCAAATTGAAATAACATACATAAGCTTCAATTTTAGTCCTCAGGAATGACGACTGCTCAGTACTGTATATGATGCTCATTTTGACCCTGATGATAAATACTCAAATTAACTGAACGGACACATTCCTGATTATAAGACATTTTCCCAGCTGTTTCACATATACATTGATGAGAGAGTACTCACTACTCTCAGTGTGTTTCTGGAGTATTGTTGGAGATGAGATTCGACTCATATTTCAATTTATAATGGCATTATAGTCTCAGCTTCATTATCTCTCCTCATAGTGATTTTCTTCTCTGCCATAAGAGAGGCTGAAACACACCATTTTTCATGGTTAATACCACGGTGTTCATGACTAACTGTCCTAGACATTGTAATGAGGTGTTATGTTGTGTTTCCTCCCATCTTTGTAGGCTCTTTTATTCCACACAACATATTCCATGTGCCTTTCTGTCCCCCTGACAGTTTAATAGTTGCTCATTTTGAAATGCTGCTGAGAAATAAATGGCGTCCTCATGACTGATATGTCTCAGATGAACTTATTAATTTTATACAATGGCCACTGACAACAGGCCTTCTTAATGGACTGAAAGGATCCATTGAGAGCATCTCAATGGACTTGTTACTGACAATAAATATGTATTTATTTCTCTATTTATTTTTACAAGAATGGGCAAAGGCCTTTTCCTCGCACTAGAATGTTCTCTTTGTGCAGCCAGTCTGTGGCTCCTGAATAACTTAATAGACAACAGTTTTTTTCTGCTTTTGGTGCGTAATATGATTTATTAATATGCTGGCTCACATTTCCAAAGAGCACATGTTAAAACATTAGTCTGACTTCTGATGTGGTGCGTACGCAGCGAGTCACACGGTTGCATCGATCACGTCGCCAGCACCAAGCTTTCATTAAAGAGATGCAGTCCTGTGTTGTGTCCAACAGCTGCCTGTTGTGTGCGTTGCCATGCTTTGAGATCTTCTGATGAGAGAGATTTATAAATAGATCTACATTTTTTAGGGTGTTTCTTTCCAGAATGTCACATGGATTCTATCTTTTCAAGATACTTCCTTGACGCAAACATTCATTACTGCTCAAATACAGGCCACCGCATCTGTCTCCTGACAATGAACCCGTGATGAGCCTCTATTTATTTTTCAAACAGGCATTGTCTGACAGTCAGGAATTGTTCAGAAGGGGATAATGGGTAATTTGTTGCAGTGTCTGCGCTCCCCTCTGTAGTTTTGTCACAGTCCGCCCCTAGAAATCTTCACATGGCAGAGGGGGATTCGCCCTGTGTGTGAATGTAAATTGGATTGTAATTAAATGATCCCACTTGTGTGGTTCGAATACACCGGAACGTTCAAAGCCTGAAATAAACAAATTAGCCTGGCCATGCTCCAACTTCAACCAACCAATTTTCTGGTCATCAGAGTCGGGAATATTTTAAAGTGAAGTGTTGTCAAAGGCGAGACGCTTTATGCGGACTCCCTCGCTCTGACCCAGAGCTGACATTGCCATGCTGTTGTCTCTGAGTGCTGAGAAGTGCAGATATGGCCATATGTTTTGAGTGTTTACAGCTGTGAAATGTGTCCCTGAGGTCTGCTGCATTTGGTAATTAAGAGGCTGAGGATATGTTACGTTTATATAGCCTTGAATATTGTTGCCTTGAGACTCCGTTTTAGCTCATTCTTGGTCCTGTAGTGTTGCTTGCATTGTAATTTGTAGCAAAAAGCCAAGAATCGCATAATGTCACCACCATGCCTAATAATCACCAAACGGGCTATTGGTTGTTTATTACCTCCTCTAAATGTGGTCAAAAGTATTCAGTTGTTAAGTCTGACGTCACACAGCAGTGCTTCCGAGTCCAAACGCTCTATCTGATACCACAAGAAAACAACAAACGGTGCTAATATACACACACGATACTACCAAAAAATTATGATCATAACCTTTATTTCTGTACCAAAATCCCAGATGGCCAGACAGTGATTCATCTTTTATAAATCGTTAAAATATTAATATAAGTAACGCTGTGAGCATGGAGACTGTTGTGTAGACTGTAAGTATTTTAAATGTTTAACTTTAAAATGTTAAATGTTTATTTTGAATAAATAGCTCTCATAAACGGCCGTCGAGACGGCATTGTCAAGTGAAACGAGTCGAGGCTTGGACCCGGAAACGGTGTTCCTTACGTTACGACAAAAAGCGGATAAAGGAAACATTTGTATGGGTGGATATATCCTGAAGTAATACTTTCTAGGGGTGTAACTGTACACAAACGTGATGGTTCGATACGTACCTCTGTATTGAAATCACGGTTCGGTTTCAGATTCGGTACAGCAGGGGGGAGAAAACTAAACAAATATTTTTTTTATCAAACAGTGGTTTATTGAGCAAATTGTGTCTCTCTCTTTAATTATACTTAAATTATAAGTAAATAATAAAAAACATGCTAATTGCACATAAGGCAGGTTTTGCATTAACTTCGAAATCTAATTATAAAATTATTTTTCTACTCCAATTCATTTTTGAAATATAATTATTTACACAGTTACTGTTATAACTTGTTTTCATGACAAATTTATTTAAACATTAAATAATTAAGACATTACATACAGGTAAAGTAAATATAATGAATATATAAGCTAATATAGTGCATATATTTAGTGAAACGCTCCCCATTAACATGCTGTGGACACTAAATGACTTGCCTGAGGTAAATGTAATGCTACGTGAGATGTTATTATTCTCAAGGTGTTTTATTAATGTCTTTCAGTGGTTGAAACACTGGTTGAGAGATTACACGTAAACATATCTATGCATAGATCGTCTCTTCTTCTTCTGCACTTTTTCCTGTTGTGGCGGTTACCAAGCAGTGTTGCATTGCCGCACGCTCCCCCTTCTGGATTGGAGTGTGGATCGCCTGTGACTGACTGTATTCATCGTCTGACTGAATGCACCGAACCGTGACGTCTGTACCGTGACTGTTCGGGACGAATACATGTACCGTTACGCCCCTAATACTTTCAATAATGATGTTGTTTCAACAGAATCAATCCTGATTTTAACTACTGTATCATCTAGAGTTATTTCACATCAAATAAAGGCAAAGCTACATGAGACATTATATTATTTATTTATCGACGATTGTTATACATTTATTTAAATTAAAAGTTGTTATAAGATTGACAGTAAAGATATTTATAGTGTTAAAAAAATCTATTTTTAAAAAATGTAGTTTTTTTTACTTAAATAATGATAAGAAATGTTCCTTGAGTGTCAAATCAGCATATTAGAATGATTTCTGAAGGATCATTCAGCTTTGACCTCACAGGAATAAAATTACATTTTAAAACTGTAAAATAGTAAACTGTAAACTAACAGTAATAATAATAGTAAACTAAATTGTAATATTATTTCACAATATTACTGTTTTTAATGTATTTATGGTCAAATAAATACAGCCTGAGTTTCTGACCTTACTGACCCTAAACTTAATCATATAGTGTAAATAACATTTATACTATTAGTGGTCTAATAATTGCAGTTTAGGCCCGTTAAATGTTATGAATGTTGTTTTTTAAATGTATTAAATTGATATAAATACTTTCATCCTAAGAGAATGGAAAATAATTAAGCTTAATAGCATTATCTGAATTGGTATAAGTGATTCTGGCCTTGATTGTTAGATGACAAATGTTCATAAAGAAGGTGTAAATACTATTATTAAACATTGAATTACAGCTCAAATTATGCAATTTGCTGAGGACGTATGTGCTCTTACTTTATAAACACCTCACCCAGAATGCCATAAAACAAGATTGCAGTGAAGAAGGGACCTGAACTATAGCACCATGACAAGTTACACATAGGCATTTACATTTTCTTTAGTAAGAGTGAAAGTCTAGTCTGCTATGGCATTTTACGCCATATAATAAATGTGCTTGATATGCACTGGATCTGATCATGAATTTCATACTGTGCTGCTGAGCCTATAAATCTGTGCTCTGGGGTTAAATATGATTAATGGGAAATGATGTCCTTTGCCAACAGCTCTTATATTCTCTGTTGCTCAACACCTTTTTCACTTGACACTTTTTGAGTTTCTATAAAGGTCTGAAAGTGGGCTTCTCTCATACTCTTCCATACATAAATCAATTTGCCTCAAAGCACAGTTGTCAAACTTGCTGCGCGTGCAAATCAAATGCTTGCTGTGCGAGAACCGCCTTTATAAAAATAGCTTAAATAAAGTGGCAGACCTCATTAATCTAGAAGCCCTTCAATTGGCAAGGCATAGCCGTTTCCCTTTCCAAGAGGAGAAATGTGCTGACTCCAGATGTGGTTTCAGTGACATGTCAAGATGAGCCAGAGGTGAGTTCTGAAATGGATGAGGGGAAACTCGCTCGGACCTGGGATGCGCCTGACATCCAATTAATGGCCGAGAGGGATGGGCCTGTCTGATTAAATACTATATTTCTCAGCTCTGATTTCAGTGGATGGTTCCCTTATAGTATGTGGATCCAATGATACAGGACTGGGGACGTGGCGGACTGAGCACAGGGAAACCAGATGGCAGCTGTCCTCGATACAGAGCTGGCCTTGATCTCTGAAATTTGGAAAAGGACATGAATTACAAAACACTGAGCTGGGACGTGAGGATGTGGCGGTAGAGCCCCAGCTGTTGTTTAAAACATGCTCTGTGAAATCTTCCTGACTGAATGATATTTGATTGTTAGATGTAGGGTAGCACAGTGACAACTGCAAACTAAAATAGACAAGATGTCAGAGGGTTCACTGTGATCTCAAACCTCTTCAGATATATTTTCTTCATACTAATAAAGCCGATTGGCTTTAATAAATAACAAATATGAGTGTCCATGATAAAAACATGAAAAATCTTTTAATACTCCAGTGTAAAACACGTTATAAGCAGTGTTGTCAAATCAAATAATCACATCTTAGTCATTCTTTTTATATATATATATATATATATATATATATATATATATATATATATATATATATATATATATATATATATATATAATTTTTTTTTTTTTTTTTTTTTTTTCTAGGTGAGTCTTCCCACATGACATTTTACAACCTGATCTAACCTGGCCTTGTTATAAAAATTATCAGATTTTGCATCACATGACTTTTATTTGGGCAGACAAAAGTTTGTGAAGCAGTTTGGCATTTCTACATAGTTTTTCAGTTGTCACTCTAAAATGTTTAACTTTATTCCCTCAAAATATAATTAAAGGGGATTATGTCCCTTTTACAAGATGTAATATTAAGTCTCTGATGTTCCCAGAATGTGGACATGAGTTTCAGCTCAAAATACCCCACAGATCATTTATTATAGCTTGTCAAATTTGCCCCTTTTTGGGGGTGAGCAAAAACATGTCGTTTTTGTGTGTGTCCCTTTAAATGCAAATGAGCTGCTGCTCCCGGCCCCCTTTTTTTAGAAGAGGGCGGAGCTTTAACAGCTCGCACTTCGGTTGCTCAACAACAACAAAGCTGGAGAATCTCACGCAGCCAAAATGAGGATTGTCAGTAACGGTGTTCAGCCATACATTGTTCAAACCGGAGTCGACACTGATGGAGAGACTCAGGAAGAAGTTACAACTTTTAGAATGAAACTGGACGTTTCTGAACGGTTGGTGGATAAATTTATGTAGTTGCTGTGGAGTTTATTCAACTCATCGACTAGCATGTGCCGTCATGTTAATCTTTTGTGCAAATCCAGTGTTGAATTGACTCTCGTTTGTGAAGCAGTCCGGCGTAAAATGACGGCATGTCAACAACACTCTACTACAATAACTCTTCCTCTTCTCTAAAGCAGCACAACATGGCCTCACACCCTTTGTTGTGTGTTCTCGGGGGCGGGGTTTATGTAAATTTTAGGGTTTGTGATGTCACTAACCCAGGAAGAAGCTTGTTGTAGTCCCTACCAGCCGTTAGTTGTAGTCCTTAAACAGAGAATTCTTAAAAAGAAAATATCTCCCTTTGAATTGAACTTTGAGCGTCGTAACTTTGCAGATGTTGTTTTTGCTCAAACAGCAACATTACACACTAACTAAAGTTAAAAAAGTGAAATCCTAATTGACCAACCCTTTAAGAAATTAAAAACATGCTCATCATAGATGTTTATTCAAATCATTGTATGCACATATGAATTGCATTTTAACATGTTTTTGAATAAATTAATAGCATCAGGTCATTGACTCATACAATAATCTTTCTGCAAATTCATGTCCTCTATATAGTGGAGAACAAATGAGTAACAGGCCGAGGACTCTTGGACGCCTGTAAAATTTAGTTTGTTAGAAGAGCAGAGCTTAGTAGATCCATCAATTGATCCAGCACATGTCCTTAATGTGAATTTACTTTCCGATAGCTTTTAAACCCTTGTTCTGCTCTCGGTCCCTGAGGGGGATCTGTCACCTGTGCCTGCTTTGTAAGCTGCTTGGTGTACGCTGCTCAAATCTTCAAAGTGACCTACATCTCTACCCATTTGGACTATTTGTCTTCTTTGGACTTAAATTTGGCCACAACACCTTTCAAAACAACATATTACAAAGCAGTTTGTTTGGTTTGGTTCTCTCATCAAGCCAAGATCTTTGGGTTGTGGCATGTACTCCGAAAAGAACAACCTTTCAATGCTGATTTGCCGGATTCCCTGGTTGAAAGACTCTTATCTTATGTGTCAAATGAGAAGAAAATGAGAAGCCGACATTCCCTACAAATAATAATAAGTGACAGGAAGTGCGCTGTGCGCTTGAATGTGTGTGTTCATGTGTGACAGACAGGAATTTGCAATGTGAGCGTTTGAAGATTTAAAAGCTGTGGTGTATTCCTGCCATGCACAGTGTGAAAAACATAGGAACATTTGGAGGGGAAAGACCGACATCAGAGGTGGCTTGTGTGGTTGAGAACAAAGCCTTTCCATGCCCACTTCAATCCCCTTAGCAACAGATCAAGATAACTCATTCCCAAAGCACTGCACGGCATGGACACTGTCCTCACCCGAACATGAAACGCTCTCAGTGGCATTAAAGGGTTAGTTCACCCAAAAATGAAAATTCTGTCATTAATTACTCACCCTCATGTCATTCCAAACCCACAAGACTTTTGTTCATCTTCGGAAAACAAATGAAGATGTTTTTAATGAAATCTGAGAGATTTCTGTCCTCCATTGATAGTCTATTCAACCAAAACTCTGATGCTTCAAAACGTTCTTAAAGAGATCGTAAAATAAATTCATGAGAATCGAGCGGTTTAATCCAAGTCATCTGAAGAGAGACACAATCGCTTTATATGATGAACAGATATAATTTAGGCTTTTATTCACATATAAACACTGATTGATGAACGTACATATAGCATTAGATTTGGTTAGGGAAGCTCAAGCATGAACCAATGAGGTTCATTCTTGTGTTACGCAGCACATTTAAGCTTCCTCAAGAACCAATGAGGTTCATTCTTGTTACGCAGCACATTTGAGCTTCCTCAAGAACCAATGAGGTTCATTCTCGTGTGTTATGCAGCACGTTTGAGCTTCAACAAGAGCCAATGAGGTTCATTCTTGTGTTACGCAGCACATTTAAGCTTCCTCAAGAACCAATGAGGTTCATTCTTGTTACGCAGCACATTTGAGCTTCCTCAAGAACCAATGAGGTTCATTCTCGTGTGTTATGCAGCACGTTTGAGCTTCTGCAAGAACCAATGAGGTTCATTCTCATGTTACGCAGTTTTTTAAATTTTAAAAAAGCAAAATCAAGTGAAAGCAAGTTCGATTGAGCTTCTGTTTGTTTTCTAATCAGTGTTTATATGTGTTAATAAAAGCCTAAATTCAATGTGTTCATCATATAAAGCAATTGTGTCTCTTCAAAAGACTTAAGGATTAAACTGCTCGATTCATATAAATTTATTTTACGATCTCTTGTTTTGAAGCATCAGAATTTTGGGTGAATAGACTTCAAGTGAAAAAATATGAAATCATTAAAAATATCTGTATTTGTGTTCTGAAGTTTAAAAAAAGTCCTGAGCAGCATGAGGGTGATTAAATAATATTAGAATTTTTTTTTTTTTTTGGTGAACTTCCCAGCTTCTGGCAAGTTCAGCTTTTGGCTTTTTACTTTTTTTTTTTCTCTCTCTCACAAGCACCTGGAAGTGGTGGCGTGGTTTAACGTTATGTTCCTTTTGCTGTTTTCACCACAGGTGCTCTCGCCATATTGATCCCAGAGCTTGACCTCGTCATCTCTCTGGTGGGCTCCGTGAGTAGCAGCGCTCTGGCCCTCATCATTCCTCCTCTGCTTCAGATCATCACCTTCCATAATGAAGACATGAAGCTCTGGGTGATGGTCAAGGACATCATCATCAGTCTCATTGGCTTTGTGGGCTTTGTGGCGGGGACGTACATCTCCATCCAGGAGATTGTGGCACGTAACGGCAGCAGACACAACAGCACGCACCTTCAGCTCTTGTGAATGTTGACAGAGTGACAGATAAAATGTAGGCTGTACAGACCCACTGAATCATTTACTCACTACAGGCTCCTTTGATTTCTGCTGAATTCCGCTCGGGATTCTTCTTACTGAACGTCCGTAGATGGCTCATGGATTTTTTAGATGTTTTGTCCTTCAGTTTTTGCAGCACTGAAGTCCGTATCGAGTTACATTGGTTTCAAAGTACTTGTTTTAAAATCTTTTGGGTCAAACGTAGCCAACTTTTAAGCTGAACGTTATCAGAATAATCTCTGTGTTGTTTGTCTTTATGTTGTTTACAGTGTTTCATCAAACAGATTCTCAGTAAGTATTTTTTTTTTTTTTTGTCACATTCAGTTGAATTTGTCTGGTTCACATGTGCTGTTTACTCATTCTGAGTGCTTGAAATGGAAAAGAATTGACGTGGATAGTGATTTCTGTTTGTAATTGTGTATTAGAATTTTTAGGGCTCTTGATTTCGAGACCGAAATCAAATTATTTACTTCTGGATATTACACACAGACTCATCCTAGACTTGTTTTGTAAACATGTGGAAAATTCATTGGAAGTACAGAATGTTTTATGTTTGCACAATTACACAATACCCAGTACCTCTCAATCTCATCTAAGATAAATGGTTCTGAAACAATGTTATCTGCACAATGTCTGCGGTTTTAGTCGTTTTTATTGATTTAAATTTTTAAATCGTTTTTATAAATATATTTAATGTTTTTTTTAAAGTATGCCTTATCAACCGTCTCTTTAAAAATGTTTTTATATTCAGTAGATGTCATCTGTGACTCGTCTAGCAGAGAAATCTGATATAACATTCGATTATTTTTTTTTTTTTTCTGTTTTTCCTGATTGCAGCATTATTATTCAAAGATAAGTCTTTTTTTTAATAACTACATATGACCTGATCTCATTTACTTTATTTTTAAAACATAACACTGGTACGGTTGTTTTAAATGCTTATTACTGAGGTACTTGAATTTTTTTCCAGTTTGTTTTGTATCATTCTGCTGTATATATTGATGGCAGTGCCAAAGTTTTTATTGTATCAGACTAGGTTGCACTCATTTACAGCTGCTTTAATTGCAGTGTTATTTGTTTTGGATTTGTCGTTTCATGGATTTTTTTTAATTTTGTTTTGGGCCTTATTGTACATATACTGTAAGTATTTTGTCCATGCTCTCCTTCTTTAAACTTGGTGAAATTATGTAAAGATGATATTCAAAAAAAAAAAAAAAAAATGGACAGACATCACATTACTAGTTTATTTATTTGTTGATTATCAACATGAGAGTCTCATGGTCCACCAGTTGAGTTCCCTCATTGTATCTGCAGGCTGGTATGTGCTCTGTGATTGAATTAAAGAACAGATAGCCTGTGTTGATGTTTACAAGTGTACTGCCTCTTCTTCATGTGTGATTTTTCTCTCTGCATCTGTAGTGGTTTCCAACCGAGAGTATGCATGCTCCAATGGTACTTGGAAAGATATTGTATTTTGAAATGCTGTTGAAATACTTCCTGTCTTACAGGGTAACTGTTGGCAGTTGTTAAATATGGCTTTAGTCACATTAGTTTTAGACATTTTAGAAAGAGCAACACTTCAGGAGGTGCATTTATTAAGGTAGTGATTGGTTGCCGTTTTTTTCAAACCGAGTCGGTATCTGTGAAAAGCTCAGATGAATTTAACACATGCAGTCAATCCCTTTAGTTGTGGCTGTTTAGATAGAGGTGCCTGCCTGCGACATATACCAATATGGCATTGAGGCTTTTTGTGAAGGGAAAATGACTTTGCACTGAGTAACACAAAGCAGATTTCATCAATGAACATCAGCATGGCTATGATTACCATACATGTGTGAATTATAGCTTTGTTTAATCATTCATTTTTATTTCCATTACCTTTCTTTTAATATGACTTTTGCACAAATGAACAAGCTGAGAATGTTGATTTGTCATCCACAACTCTTTCATTGAAGTTGCGTCATGGCGAAGCATTTGATTGGCTGGGATGGGAAAGGCTGACATCCGCAATACTGTGTCAGAGATTGCAATAACAATGTTTTGTTCTTAGATCAAAAGGAAATTGCTATGGCTATAAAACACTGTGTGGACCAAAGACGAGTTTTGACCATGTTCTATTATGTAGTTCCGGTTCTCAAATATTTTTACTTTTCTTCAGCTGCTCAACAACAAACAAAGAACTCCCAGTGTCTAGCAGTTTGTAGGATGTGAGGAAGGTCAAGTAATATGTGACTTGTGTCAAGACTCATTACAGAAATGTGTCCTGTTCAATACAAGTCAAGCTCTGTGGACATTGACTGTGGCATGCTGTCGAATACAATAGGCAGTAACTTTGGAGGCCTATGGGAAAAGGCATTCCACTTTTTAAAAGTAAAAATGGGGGCTTATACTGTTAAAGTCCCCCTGTAGTCAATAATTGTATCCCTTAAAACTAATCTTTGATGACCAAAATGACATATTTAAATGTTTTTTTCCTGTGAAAAAAGTATACGCGGAACCATGAATATGCAAATTAGCCCCGCCTCCACTCACTCACACCCGCTCAGAGATCCACTCGGTCAACTTTACTGTAGTAAACGCTGCACAATGCAAAGGGAAATACTGGTTTAATTCAGCCATATATGTTTGAACCAGAAACTGATTCAGAAGAAGTGGAAGAGTGACTTATACAGGGTCGTCTACAAGTTGATGCATCAGAATTTTAGTAATGCATTTTATGTATCACTCTTTACAACATCAGACACAACGATAATTAATATGATTAGCCTTTTGCTTGACTACGTTATCAAACAGCTAATAATGTGTTGCTAATGTTACACAAACCATTTTCCCATTCGCCATCTCCGTCTGCCTTCTAAAAATCAGTATCCTTAGAAACGCTTTGAACAACTCAGAACATCAGAAAGTTAATGATATGTTTGTGACATAAGAAACACCGGCGAATTCAAACTGTGTTTTTGAGACTGAGTCTTTGGTTCACTGCAGTTTTAAGGAGAAAATACTCAGCAATGGTTGTTGACTTATGAATTTGCATATGGTTTGTCTTAAAGGGGACCTATAATGCCCCTTTTACAAGTCTCTGGTGTCCCCAGAATGTGTCTGTAAAGTTTCAGCTCAAAATCCCCCACAGATCATTTATTATAGCTTGTCAAATTTGCCCCTATTTGGGTGTGAGCAAAAACATGTCGTTTTTGTGTGTGTCCCTTTAAATGCAAATGAGCTGCTGCTCGCGGCCCCCTTTCCAGAAGAGAAACAGCTCGAGCTTTGGTTGCTGAACAACAACAAAGCTGGAGAATCTCACGCAGCGAAAATGACGACAGTGTTCAGCCTTACATTGCTCAAACCGGAGTCGACACTGATGGAGAGACTCAGGAAGAAGTTACAACTTTTAGAATGAAACTGGACGTTTCTGAATGGTTAGTGGATAAATTTATGTTGATTCAACTCATCGACTAGCATGTGCCGTCATGTTAATCTTTTGTGCAAATCCAGTGTTGAGTTGACCCTCGTTTGTGAAGCAGTCCGGCGTAAAATGACGGCATGTCAACAACACTCTACTACAACAACTCTTCCTCTTCTCTAAAGCAGCCCAACATGGCCTCACCCCTTTGTTGTGTGTTCTCGAGGGCGGGATTTATGTAAATTTTAGGATTAGTGATGTCACTAACCCAGGAAGAAGCTTGTTGTAGTCCCTACCAGCCATTTGCTGTAGTCCTTAAACAGAGAATTCTGTAAAAGAAAATGTCTCCCTTTGCGTTGAACTTTGAGTGTCGTAACTTTGCAGATGTTGTTTTTGCTCAAACAGCAACATTACACACTAACTAAAGTTAAAAAAGTGAAATCACTATCAACCACCGCTTTAAAGCTTATTAAAAACACCACACAGACATAAACAACATTAAAAACTTGATTTCACCACAGGCAGTCTTTAAATTCTTCCATACAATAGTGAGTATTATTTGAGGTGTCACATTATCAACTGATTTAGCTTCAAGACCCAGCTTTCGCACTGAACAAGTGGAAACCCAGCACAGAAATTGTTTATTGTGTAATTTCAAAGTTTCATGCTCTCGGCAGTCAGTAATTCACCACACAAAACATATTGTGGTCGGCACAAACCATGTTTACACTCGCAGCAAGTGAACCTGTATTTAATATAGTCTGGTTCATGCTTTCTCCTTGTGTATTTTTCCTTTATGGTATTTGAAGACCATGATACAACCTATCCACACTGGCATCTGTGTAATTTGGCCAGCTTCTACCAAGAGAGATGAACTTTATGAGTTTTGACATCAACAAAAAATATGGGAAGCGCGTCATGACTCATGAGAAAGTTACATGGTTGTCCAGTTGTAAACGAGTTTAATAAGTAACATGTTATTACATGCGGCTACACCAAATAAATAAATAGTACTTGCTTAGACATAAAATATTGATTATATGAGTTTATTATTGAGCAAATTATTTTACTTAATGCTGCTAAGAAAAATAGTCCAAAACAAGTGGCCTGAAGTCATTTTCACTACAATAAATGGTCACACTTTATATTATGTGTCTTTAACTATGTACTTGAATAAAAACATAATTATTAGTTAAAATGTACTTATTGTGTTTGTTGTTTTGCAAAACACTTTTGAGGTGTGATACGGGTAAGGTTTGTGACAGGTTTGGTGGTATGGGTGGGTTTAAGGGTGGGTTAAGAGAAGGGTCAACAGTGTAATTATAGATGTAATTACAGAAATTAGTTGCAGTACATGCAGGTATTTTTTAAGTACAATGTATAAAAATGTATGTACACAATAAGTGCATTGTATCAAATGATTTATCAGGATGAGTGCTCTTATATTCAGCATTGCCATAGTCGAGGTTGATTATTTGGAAATATCTGACTCCTGAATGGTACCAGTGACCAATCAAAATCAGGGATTCCAGAGAGCCCTGTAATAACAAAATTTCATTACAGCAAACTCATGTTAAAGTGTTAGTTCACCCAAAAATGAAAATTCTGTCATTAATTACTCACCCTCATGTCGTTCCACACCTGCAAGACCTTCGTTCCTCTTCAGAACACAAATTAAGATATTTTTGATGAAATCCGATGGCTCAGTGAGGCCTCCATTGACAGCAAGATGATTAACACTTTCAGATTCCCAGAAAGCTACTGAAGACATATTTAAAACAGTTTAGGTGACTACAGTGGTTCAACCTTAATGTTATGAAGCAACAAGAATACTTTTTGCACACCAAAAAAAACAAAATAACATCTTTATTCAACAATATCTAGTGATGGGCAATTTTTAAAACACTGCTTCATGAAGCTTTGAAGCTTTACGAATCTTTTGTTTCAAATCAGTGGTTCAGAGCACGTATCAAACTGGCAAAGTCACGTGATTTCAGTAAATGAGGCTTTGTTACGTCGTAAGTGTTTAGAAATTTCGATGGTTCACCACTGGGGGGCGTGACTTTAGCAGTTTGATACGCGCTCCGAACCACTGATTCGAAACAAAAGATTCGTAAAGCTTCGAAGCTTCATGAAGCAGTGTTTTGAAATCGCCCATCACTAGATATTGTTGAATAAAGTCGTCATTTTGTTTTTTGACGCACAAAAAGTATTCTCGTCGCTTCATAGCATTAAGGTTGAACCACTGTAGTCACATGAACTGTTTTAAATATGTCTTTAGTAGCTTTCTGGGCACTGAAAGTGTTAATTATCTAGCTGGCAATGATCTCACTGAGCCATCGGATTTTATCAAAAAAATATTAATTTGTGTTCTGAAGATGAACGAAGGTCTTATGGGTGTAAAACGACATGAGGGTGAACGTCATTTTTGGGTGAACTAACTAAGTCCTCATGAACCGGAAGTTGCAAACGACTTTTCTCCAGTGTTGAGACGTATTTCCAAGTAAAACGGAATATTGAATAGAGGGCAGGGTTTTACTTTTGCACCCCTCCTCTCCATCTCTCGCTCATAGCAGACTAACGGTTGGAGGGGAGTGGTTTAAGCGTTTTCAACCCAAGCTGTCAAACTGACGTCATCTGTGAAGGAACACTATTCCAGACCAGAAGTAACTTTTCAGATTTTGATTAAAGATTATCACAACAAACAATTTTTTTCTGTGTATTAACTTGCACGTTTTAATTGTTCACCACAAGACTAGTAATATGCACTAACAAAGCAAATAGGGTCAATTTTGATTTCATGACGACTTTAACACATATCATGTGTAAGTATTTTACCATATATTCAGTGCATTGGCCTGTCTGGAACAATTTAATCATGTCCAGCCATAGATGCTACTTGACTGTCGATCTCTTGAGCAAAGCTTAAGCAGTGTCATAGGATACCTTTAACTGTGATTTGGGCTTTCTGTGAGCCTCAGCATCTGTGTGACGTTTCCCTGTTTTATTCTGAAACCCTGAGGCATAAATCTACCATCTACAAGCTATTTGTCCTCGCTGACCCACAGAGCTCCCTGTCAGAGATCTATAGTTTTTCTTCTGCCAAACCTGCTCTGAATGGTTAATGATGTCTGGCAGCACACCATGAAGAAAACTGCCCTGGGCAAATGTTCGATTCTAACGTGTGTTGACTTGTGAGTATTTATTCTTTGTTGTAACAACATACATCTTGCCAAGCATGTACTTCTGGTGTTCATCTATAAAAACAACCACATGTCAGAAATGGTTTCTTTACTTCTATGTAAAACATAGCTTTCTTTCCCCACGGTGGAGTGAATATTTCATATATTTTCTTGTGTTGCACAGTGATCAAATTTTATTAGGATTTAATTACTATTAAACATTGTTCTGAGAATGAATGCAGCACTCAGAGTCCAAGTGCATTCACAGGAATGTCTACATATAAAAATATGATTGTTTAATAAATATTTGATCGGAAAATGTGCAGAGTGGAGATTTCAAATAAAACAGCATTGCACTTTATGATTTCCAACCACCTTTACGCACAAAAACAAATTTTTGTAGGATGCATGGAAGTGCTTTCCATTGGAACACTTAATATTCTTTGTGCATTTTTGAAACATTCAAGAATCAGTTCATTTGTATTGATATATTCGTGTGAAATAATTTAGAATAAATCATATACTCTTTTTTGTAATTGAGGTAATTTCATTTAGCATAACCCTATTACTTCAGCAAAAATATGCTCACAAATGTAATTATTAAAATCTCATATATCCTCATTAATACATAATTCATTCATAACATAGATATATTTTCTTATTAAGAAATAAATATCAGGTCTCTCCAAATATGGGACTTCTGTCACCCTAATAAAATTGACTTAATGGAGTTTATTAAATTGAGATTAAATGATAAGTAGATTTAAGTTTAATCATGATGAACTTAATTATGACCTGAAAATGATCTCAACATTTCTCCTAATAACTCGTTTGACATGCTCCATTAGCACTTCAAATATTCACTAATTGTTTTGGTAGATCTTTCTCCAATGGAATCAAATATTTAACATGTAAATGAGACAGCATTAAAAAAAAAATAAAAAATCATGTTTTAAAGCAATAGCATTTCAGAAAATATTTAAATAAATAGTATATATAATATATATAAATATTTTTTTAAATGCATTATATATAAACATTTTCAGGCATTTGAATTTTCAACAAATGACAATCACATTGATTTTAAATAAAGTCAAGCACTATTTTAATTAAAATAGTATTTAGAATGGTCTTTATCATGGGTTTTGATTAGTTTTAAGGCCCGTTCACACCAAGAACGATAACTATAAAGATAAATAAATATATTTGCGTTCACTCCAACGAACGATAACGGTCTGTTATTGTAAGCTCACGCGCTGCCGTTTCAAAGTGTGTACGACATGTTTTTTTTCTGTTCTTGTTGCATTTACACGGCTTTAACCAGCAGATGTCTTCAGCGTGCTATGTTTCGAGTGAATAGCTAGTGCAATCGATCTAATCTAGCAGTGAATTTAGCTGAGGAAAGTCTCTTTCACTGCAACTTCAAAGGAAGCAAGACCGTATTGTCGAAACTAGCGCTGGATACCTGAGGTAATTTTTTTACACTGTTTGCTAGCCTGGCATAATGATCTCATATTAATACTTCTCACCACTTATGACCGATTGTTTTCCATATATCCATTTTCTTTAAAGTATCCTTGAAAACTTGACTTGTCAAACAGTGGTGGCTTTTTCTGGACCTCGGCCATTAACTTCTCCGCAATGTCGTCCGCCATTTTAAATTAAATTAGAATGGATTCTGATTGGCTGTCAGTGTTTTATCATTGTTAAAGTGATCCCAACGATATCGTTTCTCTATATCGTTATCGTTATAGCTGTGGTGTGGACAGTGCTATTCTTTTATATTTAGAACAATTTTTAGAACTATATCTTTATTGTTATCTATATAGTTATTGTTCTTGGTGTGAACGGGCCTTTAGGACACCATCTTTTACATATAGATGCCAATTAAATATTTAAATAAGAACTTATTGTGTAGATGATAATGTAAACGAGAAACTCAAGTTTAAACATATATAATTCTGTGCAAATTTAAGCATGTATATACAGTGACTCAAAATATGACCATATTTGGTATAACAAAATTCAAACATTCAAATGACAAAAGATGCATCATTACATTTGAATAACTTACAAATTTTAAGAAAGACACAGTGCTTGTCTCATTGTGAAAACTCAACAATTAAACTTGAAAATAGCAAGTACAATCCTTTTATATTCTTTTCGAAAGTTGTGGTTTAGCACTCCATATATAACACCATTTAGGCAGCTGTTGAAGTATGCCATGAAGTAGCTGGCTGTGAAGAGCCACTCGGGTATGGCTTGACCGAGTCTAGGATGGATCGCCACCGCCAGGCCTATGAGGTTCAACGGAGCCCAGCAGACAGCGAACAACACAAACACCACAAACATGGTGAGAAAGTTTCGGAAGTCATGAGGCTTGATCTTGGGCCGACTGTCGGGCTTGACCCGTTTGCGGACCTGTATGACGAGGATCCAGATGCGCAGGTAGCAGTATGTGACGATGCCGATGGGCAGAATGAAGTGTACCACCACCACCGTGATGGTGTAGAGCGAGCTCACAGATTGGGCGAAGGTGCACGAGTAGACGCGTGGGTCGTATTGCAAAGACTCCACAAACCAATTGGGGACGATTGCCAGGATAGTCAGCGCCCAGACCAGCACCACGTAGCATACTGTGTTCTTGTTGGAAAAGAGCTTGTCGTACTTAAGGCTGTGGCAGATATAACAGTAGCGGTTGATGGCGATACCTGTGATGTTGAAAATAGAGCCGATCACGCTGAGCCCCATGAGGAAGCCACTGATTTGGCAGTGAATATCACCAGCAATCCAGCGGTCGTGGAAGATGGCAGTTAGGACGAGTGGGTAGGGGTAGATGGCTACTAGCAGGTCTGCTATCGCCAAACTCACCACAAAGGCATTACCTGTAAGCATGAGAGAAAAAATATCACTGAAAACAAGGTGTACAGACATTTCGTGTGGAGTTTTCTTTTCATTCTGTTCTTGAATATCACAAATAGGTCTGGAAACAAAGTCAAGCATAGAAGGAAATGTCTGGACAACAGATAGCTAGCTATAACAAGTTGCTCCAACCTGATCTCATGAGAAATGAATGAATTTGAATGAATTCACATGATGTGTGTTGTACAGAAACTTATGATTTTTAGGGAAGGTCCACCCCTAAATCTTACCATCAGTGGGGCGTAAGCAGATCGTATGAAAACATACGAATGAGAGAATTAATGCGAATTAGCCAACAATTCGCCAAAACATACAATTTGCCAAGAGAGAGAGTTATCAATATCATATCCCCCGCAAAATCCTATATTCTCAATTATTCCTAGTCCCCAAATCAAAAACGTAGTGTGTTATTATGATATCTTGTTTTAGCTATTAAAAATAGCTTTTCTTAACCAGTTAGTGCTTTGTTAAGCTAGTAGGCTACACATTTTAAAAATGCTGGGTTAAAAACAATCCAAGTAGGATTGAAAATGGATAAACCCAGCGATTGGGTTAAATGTTTGCCCAACCTGCTGGGTAGTTTTAACTCAACTATTGTTTAAAAATGACTGTATTGCTTGCTTAAAATGAACCCAAAATAAGTTGGAAATTAACATTTATTAATAAGTTTAATGAATAATAATTAAACATTATAAACATTTATTAAATTGCTTATTAATAAATGTTCACCTTTTGATTATTATTGTTGCCTCTAGTATTTATGTGTCAGATTTTTAGGGATTTCAGATATTTTGGGGTTATTTTAAGCCAGACATTTAGTAAATTTTAAACAATAGTTGGGTTAAATAAAACTACCCAGCAGGTTGGTCAAACATAAAACAACCCAATTGCTGGGTTTGTCCATTTTCAACCCAACTGTTAATGTTAAAAAAAAAAAGTGAAATGTTTAATTTGACCATTTTTAGGTTTACTAATGTGTTCATCGTACCCGATCTCACAGCAATTCATGCGTATTTTACAAGGTGGCTAATTCGTAAGAATTCGTACAAACTCACTTGTACGAATTCATGTTTTTTGCTAAATCGAGTTTACGAGTTGCCAAATTCGTATGAATTTGTACGAACAACCTACGCCTAACCCCACCCCTAAACTTTCAATGGGGTTTAGACAAATTGTATGAATTCATACGAATTAGCCACCTCAGAAATCCGTACAAATTGGTCGTGAGATAGCGTTGGTTCATCCATCCATTTTCCAAAACACTCAGGGTCGCAGGTGTAATGTGATATGTCACTCTAAAAAATTTGGGTCAAATATGGGCAAACCCAACCATTGGGTTCAATTTTTTAATTACATTTTTAACCCAACCATTGGATTTTTCCATATTTGACCCAAATTTGGGTTGAAACAACCCAACACTTTTTAGAGTTTGATGTTTAATTTAAAAGCATTAGTCATGATTAAGAATAAATACACCATAAAAGTGATTCCTATTATTTTGTAATCTGAATAAATATGCATTAAAAATGGTCTCAGTCATTGGATTCTGTGCAATAGGATCTTGCATGACTGCCATGATAGTAGAAGACAATGTACACTAATTCTTGCTATAGCGCCCCTTGTGAAAACTCTGAGAATGCAAGGTTTGTCAATTTTTTATTTGTAAAGTGTTTTTAACAATCCATGTTGTTTTAAAGTACGAAGCCCCTGACAAGACATGCAGGAAAAAATAGTAGGCTAAATCGTGTGCACGATTTATGAATTCATTCCCTCGATTTACTAAAACGTGCGCACAATTTACTATTTCGTTCCCTCGATTTACTTAATCGTGTGCATGATTTACTATTTCATTCCCTTGATTTTTAAATCATGCGCATGATTTATAAATCGAGGGAACGAAATAGTAAATTGTGCGCACGTTCAGTCAGGTGTTTTGCGAAATCGAGGGAACAAATTAGTAAATCGTGCATGTCATGTGCGGGGCTCCGTATTAAAGCCATGTTAGCATGTTTGCGAGTTTTCCCCGCTGGTAGATGCTGTAACTTTACCATCCAGACCCAAAAAGCCTTGTATTCTGAGTTTTTTAATGCAAAAAACATTCAGAGTAATTGGTTACAAGGCATGAATGGCTCAAACTCAAAAAAGAAGTATAAGCATCCGTGAACAAAGATGGCAGATTTTAAATTGCGTATCCATGCCATTGAGATAATTTTTTCCCAGGTATTATAGATAAATTTCAAAAAGCATTGACTTGATTTAAAACGTGCATGCAAAGTTAGAAGCATTTGCATTCATATACTTGCATAGTGTAGACGGTGTAATGCAATAGAGAAACCGCAGAACACCTGACTGAACAAGCTTGAAAACAGCTTGTGATCATACAAATCACCTCATTTAGCAGTTAACAGTCTTACACTGGGTTGGTAAAGTCTCTTGTCGGCCTTTGTTGTGCTACTGAAATTAACAGCCATGTTACCTTTCCATGTGTGGATTATCATTCTTTACTTTTTCATGAATGCCAGAGACAAAACCCAGTCTGTGTGATAAGCCCAAAACAAATAGATGTGCTTGATATGAGTCACAAACAAATATGCAGTAAATATCAATATCAAACTGTGTGTAGACAAATCCAGGAGGTTCAAAGCAATGACCTACACAGTATAATTGGCTCTTGCAATGTTTGAGCAACATCTTCA
This sequence comes from Ctenopharyngodon idella, assembly GCF_019924925.1. Lineage (NCBI taxonomy): Eukaryota > Metazoa > Chordata > Actinopteri > Cypriniformes > Xenocyprididae > Ctenopharyngodon > Ctenopharyngodon idella. The sequence continues at coordinate 4,393,947 of NC_067233.1, forward strand.
TGCTCCTTTACAATGTAGCTCATGTAGCGAAAGATTGTACACATTATAAGACCAATAAGTGGCCTTTCTTCTTTAATGAAAGGATTTGCTAGTTCTGTGTAACTACATTAACAGGCTTATTAAATCTAACAATCAATTAAATGGTGTCCATGCCTGTTGAGCACTTTGAACACATGAGGTTTATATATTTAGTGCTAGTGTGGCATCTCTTATGGGGGCTGACTTTCATAATAAAATTCTGATTAACACCATCACACTAATGAAATTGCTTTATTTTGAATTTCAGTATCTGTTTAAAAAGCACGTTTCAACACTCCAGGTATAGATGCTCCATTAAACAAGTGCTGCATTGACTTCTGCATCCACTTCTGTGACTGGAGGCAATGAATTGAATTCTTTGAATTACTGAGCGCACACATCACATCCAGCTGTGTTGATCTCCCATGTGTCGACAGGGCTCGTACGTGAACAACGCAGTTATTGCAAATTATTATTTTAGTGCCACATTTAACATTTTTGATATTTTAGTTCACTTACTGGTATTTTCTAAATTGCTCAAACCAGAGAGCCTTATCTTCTGCTTGTCCACTCAATCAATCAGCAACAAATAAATGCAGTATTTGCCACCACTGTTTCATATTGAGAGAATCAGCTCAGACAGTTGTCTGTTTGGGTGAAGTAAAGAACATGTTAAAGGGTTAGTTCACCCAAAATGAAAATTATCCCATAATTATCCCATCCTAGGTGTATATGACTTTCTTCTTTCAGTCAAACACAATCACAAGGGCTTCTGAAGTGAAGCAATGCATTTTTTGTAAGAAAAACATCCATATTTATAACTTTATAGACTATAATCACTAGCTTCCGATAACGTCCATCCGCATGTTCACAAGAGAGTTGAGTTCCCAGGTTCAGCTGAATTTCGACCCCCTGCCAAATTATTAGCCCCCTCGTTGAAGTCACTACCTAATTGCCTAATCTTATCCCCACCCCTAATCCTAACCTCTCCCCCATACCTACTTCTAAACCTACCAATACTAGGGGGGTAATGATCTGGCAGGGGGTCGAAATTCAGCACAACACCGGCATATGATGTAGGAGTAGCGTAAGCTTAAGCTCTGGGTATACTTCGCAATTTTGAATAATCTTTCGCCACGAGTTACAACCCATCTAAACATCTTTGTATTCTTTCATGCTAGAGTTGTACAAATGAGGGTACTTTCTAACCTCTTCACACAATCTCTCGTCTATGTAGGCCTCCATCGTCGCCGTAGCTTGCATGCGTTCCTGTCTGTTCTGTTTATGCCGTTTTTCTTTGACTACCTTGTGAATCGATGCCCCCAGGGCACGGTTGCCACCTTGTGGATAAACTAATTACTGCAAAAAAAATTAAACGCACGTGTGTAAGTACAAGTACGCGCAGTTACAAAAATCCGGCGGTGCGTGTACACGCGTACTCTTCTGATGATGAAATTTGCGTCACGCGCACTGTACGCTCACCTTCGCGTACGTGAAGTATACTTTGGGCTTTAGGTGAGAGTAGACGCCTCTCGCGGTTCAAACAAATAGGGCTAGGCAAAAAACTCAAGCTCCTCCGACATTTCTTTTTAAAAATTCTCGTTTTAGACTTCTAATTCATGACTGGTGTTTTGTTTTGGTCTAGTACATCATGCTTCAGATCAAAGTTCACTTTTCGCTTTCAGTGATTCTAGTTTATAAAGTTATAAATATGGTTATTTTTCTTACAAAAATGCATCACTTCTCTTCAGAAGGCCTTTATTAACCCCCTGGAGTTGTATGGATTACTTTTATGATGGATGAATGTGTTTTTTTGGGCTTCAAAATCTCGGTTACTATTCACTCCCATTATAAAGCTTGGAAAAGCCATCATATTTTTTTAATATAACTCTGATTGTGTTTGACTGAAAGAAGAAAGTCATGTACACCTAGGATGGCTTGAGGGTGAGTAAATCATGGGATAATTTTCATTTTTGGGTGAACAATCCCTTTAATGGTGCTTCCCTTCACAATCATCACAATGCAGAAATTAGGGACAGGCCTCATTGACGGGATATTCAGATCCAGTGATGTGGAAAAGAGTCTGTAGTTACAAAGGTGGCAAATATGAAGACACGATGAAGAACTGTAGTTCTGGTTTTGTGGGATTGTTAAAGTTTTTCTGTGTTGCACAGGTAGCACTGCACCATTAATTCAGAGATCACCTCGTCTCGCTTAACTGATATCTGTGATGACAGGACACATGTAAATTCATGCCTACAGGCTGTCATTCTGAAACAAGCTCTCGGTGTTGTTCTGGGAGTTCAAATTGGTGATCAAAGTAGTAGACTTTTTACTGATGGACGTGTGTGAATTTTGATGGACTGGTTTGTTCTTCATATGAACTCTGCTGTGTTGGAGGTACGTTCTGTGGTTAATGTCGGCTTTTTCTCCATTTCTGTCAGCTGATGGAGTTTGGGTTCCTTGCCACAGTTGCCTTTTGCTTGCTTAGTTGGGGCTTAAAAGACACTTCATATGCAGGAATATTATCAATTTGACTGTACTGACACTGATGATGACACTATTGTCTTCTGTAGAGCTGCTTTACAGCTGAAATTGAATTTGAACTGATGAATTTTGCAATATTGACACTGTTATTGAACTGAACTGAATCAACATTGAACTGACTTGAGCTGAATAACAAAACTATACTATACAGTAGCTGAATTGAACTTGTTTCTTTACACTGTTATTGAACTGAACTGAATTGAGCTGAATAATGACACTATTGTCTTTTTAGAGCTTCTTTACAGGCATCTTTGCATTTGTCTTGTATTAAAATTTGCATCATTGATTCTATTATCCTGTTTATTACTGTGAAACTGCACAATGACGTAACTCACTGTTTAACCACCATAATGCATAATGTAGAAACTAACTAGCTAGTCACAACTGTTTCCTGAAACCGGTCACATCTCTGTTGTTTGAACCATGTCAGTTCAACAATATAGGACTGTCGTTAATGGCGTCACATGCAGGTGGTGGAGTAATAACTTCTGATTTTTTGTCTTGTTTTTAGTTCAAATATCTAAAAATTCTTAAATCAAGAAGCATTTTCTAGACAAGTAAAAATTATTGTCTTGTTTTCATAAAAAAATAAGTCAAAATTAAATGAGTTTTTCCCTAAAACAAGCAAAATAATCTTGTTTTCGGTTTGAAATAATATTTGTTTTACCCCAATTTTTAGATATTTGGACTAAAAACAAGACAAAAACTCTAAGTAAGAAAAGCATTTTTTGCAGTGTATAGAGTGCAATTTAAATAAAGATGACAACTTCAATGTCACAAGAATAGAGGTCAAGAATATTTTAAATTTAAGTGCTATAAATTCATTTGGCTATTGATGAATATGATGGAAATGGAATACAAATTGAATTTTGTCACTTGTGCATCAGTCTGAAATGTCAGGGCCTGTGATGGAATAAATCATCACATTTATCACATATTAGCTTTGATCCAGATCCACTATCCGTAATGGATCTGCCCTCACTGAGCATCAAGTACAGCTTCACCTGTAAGTGTTTACAATGAAAACACATTTAAAGACCTATATAGAGCTATATATAGTGCCTCATGGAGAGTATTGTCTAGTCATTGCTATACACTGCAAAAGTGTATTTTCTATACTAAAAAATACTTTTGATATTTTCAACGAACTTAAAACAAGTTTACTTTAGAAGAAAAAAATCGCAATGGGTATTAAGACTGAACATATTTTATTTTATTTTTATTTTTTGTACACTGAAAAAAAAAAAAAAGGATGTAGGATTTACTTTGAAACAATTTTCACTCAGGAATTGCTAGTAAATTTGACAAATAATTACAAAATAAAACTGATCTAAACATGACTGAAAGACTAAAATAGTTTTTTTTTTTCTTGTAAAATGTATTTAATAATCTTTTTGTTTTAATTACAGTTTTAAAAATAAGTTTTAACAATGTTTTCAGCTTAAATCTAACAACATTTTGTGAGTGTTTGCTAGTGGGGCAATAAAAAAAATGAACTATATAGACAATAAGTGTTCTTATCTTATAAGCAATTCTGTGTCTCAAGTAAATTTATTTTGTTTTAAAGGAATAGTTCACCCAAAAATGAAAATTATCCCATAATTTCCTCACCTTTAAGCTATCCTAGGTGTATATGACTATCTTCTTTCAGACAAACACAATCGGAGAAGAGGGGCTACGTTGTACGTCGGGTCAAAGGTCACCTTTCCGCCTGAACTCGACTCTCTTGTGAACGTGCGTACGGCTGTTGCCGGAAGCCAGTGATTATAGTTTATAGTTTTAAATATGGTTATTTTTCTTACAAAAAAACCAATCGCTTCACTTCAGAAGGCCTTTATTAACCCACTGGAGTCGTATGGATTACTTTTATGATGGACGGATGCACTTTTTGGAGCTTCAAAAACTCAATGCCATCACAAAGCTGGGAAGAGCCAAGATATTTTTAATATACTGTAACTCCGATTGTGTTTGACTGAAAGAAGAAAGTCGTATACACGTAGGATGGCTTGAGGTTGAGTAAATCATGGGATAATTTTCATTTTTGGGTGAACTATCCCTTTAAGGATATTTGGATATTTTTTTACTGAAAAAATGATGAAAATACTGATGAAGAAAATGCGGTAACACGGTAGCATTCGTATTACCAGAATATTGGCTGTTTATTAGTACTTATAAAGCACATATTAATGCCTTATTCAGCATGACCATATTCTACATCCCTTAATCCTACACAATACATAAACTTAACAACTACCTTACTAACTATTAATAAGTAGTAATTAGGAGCTTATTGAGGCAAAAGTTATAGTTAATAGTTAGTTAATAATGAGAACTGGATCTAAAGTGTGACTGAAAATGTTTTGTAGTGTTCTTGTGTCGGGGCTAAAAAAAAAAAAAAAAGAAAAAGAAAAATGAAGGGATTTACCAAGAAATCATATGATGTGCAAATACCGTGATGGTATCACACATCACATTGCAGCAAAACACTAGAGCTCTAATTACTGGAGGTGTGTCAGCAGTTCATGAACCCGTCTCAATAGCAGCAGCTTTGTAAGCTTCTGCATTAAAATGGCCTTAATGGCTTTATATAAGAGAAAAAACTGACAGTACAAACCACAGTTTGTTTAGTACTGTTCCTTCAGGGAGTATAATCAACAGAATTAAACGTCACAAAAGAGGATATTTCTGTGTGGAACTATTTTGTTAGTATCTATAAGACTACACATGTTGCATTAAAGGGTTAGTTCAAAAATGAAAATTCTGTCATTAATTACTCACCCTCATGTCGTTCCACACCCATAAGACCTTCATTAATCTTCGGAACACAAATTAAGATATTTTTGATAAAATCTGTTTTTATTTTGTTTTTTTGGTGCACAAAAAGTGTTCTTGTTGCTTCGTAACAATAAGGTTGAACCACTGTAGTCACAAGAACTGTTTTAAATATGTCTTTAGTAGCTTTCTGGGCATTTGAAAGTGTTAATTATCTTGCTGTCAATGGAGACCTCACTGAGCCATCAGATTTTATCAAAAATATCTTAATTTGTGTTCCGAAGATGAACGAAGGTCTTACGGGTGTGGAACGACATGAGGGTGAGTAATTAATGACAGAGTTTTCATTTTTGAGTGAACTAACCCATTATGATCTGTATGTGTCTGGTTAGCAGGTGTCTCAGTTTCAAGCTCTGTTTGAAACTTTATTTCTCATGCAAAAAAAGAGATCATTAGGAAAAGTGTATCTCATTACTCTTCACAGTGCTTGTTTCTTTTAAAGGTCAATCATTAGTTGGTCAGACAAAATGACTGTACATTAGAAACCCTTAAAGTTTAAATCTCCAAACAGAAAAGGTCAGGCTGTGCTGTGTTTGTGAGATAAGACCAGTGGCCTGAGGTAGATTGAGATGTTATCCACAGACTAAAAATGACAATGTTAACAGGGCAGCATCCATTCAGCAGCTGTATACCACCATGCTTTTGTCTTGTTCTTTCAGTTTGACACCTCATGTGATCATAATGGTCTGGAAGTCATTGATGAGTCAATTACTTGGTCTCTGAATCTTTGAAAAGAAAATGAGACCAATAATCACTTATTAGTACTTTAATATCAGGTCTATGAAAGCTACTATTTGACACAATGGAAATCATGGTGATCACAGGTACATAACTATCTGTTGTGCAAACGTGTTGTTTGTGTAACCCCTTCTGTTCGTACCACCCGCTCTAAGTGGGACTTGAACCCGGGTACGCGGGCATGGGAGTCTGGCCCTCTAACAAATAGGCTAAAGACGCAGTCTCTAGCGTCAGTCGCTAGAGTGCCTCTTGAGATCAGAGGAGTGAGGTTTACATGCACAGCTCCTACCAGTCTACGTCCGTCACATTTGCATAATTAATTGTTTTTTCTGCCATTCATTCATTAAAGTTTATTTGTAGCTTAACAGTTAAACAGGCCAAAACAATGATGAAAATGTTTGACGATTTAGCTCAAAAAACAATTGTGCATAAATATTATTTGTATTGCATATTATTAACCTATTATTGTTGCTGTTGTTAGTATTATTATTATTATTATTAAGAAGATGAAAAAGATGAATAATAATAATGACTGAATAAAATAAATCAAAATAAATCAGCCTTTGGTTTGCTGGACTTACTGGTCTGCTCTTGTTTTAGAGGGAATTGGGGCACTTTTTTAGTTGATCAGGTTTAAAGACCAGCAAACCAGGTGATAATAATAAATATTCATAATGCATATTTTTCGTTAATGATTATTTATTTACTAATGTCAGAAATAAAACCATATTCTGTTCTTGATCAATCAGAGATATCAGTCGATCTCTAATAATGTCAGTTCAGAAGCCCTTGCTAAAAAAACATGTCAGCATGATGAATTATAGTGACATTTACCTGCCTTCCTGAGCTTTCTGTTTCTGAAGACTGATACAATGACCAACAGGTTGCCCAGAACATCTACTATAATCGTGGTGATCAGAACACTGGAGAGTAAAGTCACCACCCAGGGGAAAGAGAGGTATTTGCTGTCCCGATTTCCTGTCGAAATGTTCCTCAAAGGGGCGTCCGTTCCCTCCACCATCCTCAATTCATCATCACAGGGCAGCGGTGAGGGGTCCAGTCCTCCGTGCCACGGGTATCTATCGCGCAGCGCGCGCATCCAGACACCGCGCAGCAGCGGGTAGTGCGCCAGTTCAGTCGCGCGCTCTTACAGCTGCCATGAAGGGATTTCGAGTTGATTTCGAGTTAAATCGTAAATGAGAGAAAAAATAGTACCGTTTCAAATAAAATTGCGGCGATTTTTTTTAGACAAAATTGTAATCCAGCGTCTCTTTGGTCGATCATGAAAACTTATGAAGCGCGCTGTGCTTGTCAAAGACGCCCATTCATAAATCTGATACATAAATATAAGTCCATTCATTCACTTCTTAACCGTTCGTCCCTCATTCACAATGCTGCCTCCAAAAAGCCGCCGGGAAATAAATAGGCTACAAGAGTGGATAAACACCTCCCAAACTTCAGAAGTTCCCTCATCGTGAGGCGCAGTTGGAGATCCAGAGACCTGTCTCATTTATATCCGCACGTGCTCTGACTTGTGTTGCCTTTGTGTGAAGCTGGATGCTGATGCTGAGGATGCTCGTGCTGATCATGTGAGGGCACCTGATGGCTCCAGCCTGGCGCGCGCAGTTAAAGCACACTGTCATGTCTCAATCAGCAGGTGGGGCGGGAGGGAGTCTGACCCTCCTGGTGTGAAGCTGCCCTAAAAATGTTCGGGAAAAAGCTCTACAAATGTTGGGGGTCTTGGAAGCCCATTTCAGTCGCATAAGAAAAAAAAACATGCTTTGGTAAATCTTTATTATGACAAAAAGTATAAATTGACATAAAAAGATAGAAATTATGACATAAAAAGAAGAAATTATGACGTAATAATTATGACATACTTAGTCATAATTAGGGGGTCAGACCCTCCTGGCTCGAAGTTTATGGTTGGGTTATGACATACTAAGTCATAACACAAAGTCTTAATTTTTACTTTTTATGACCTAAAAATTATGCTTTGGTAAATCTTAATTTTGACATACAAAGTATAAATTATGACATAAAAAGTCGAAATTAGGACATCATAATTATGACAGTCATAATCATGAAAAAAAAAAAAAAAAATTATGGCACATAAAGTCAAAATTATGACATATTAAGACATAGCATTCAAAGTCATCATTTTTACTTTTTGTGACCTAAAAATTATGCTTTGGTAAATCTTAATTATGACATAAAAAGTATAAATTATGACAAAAAGTATAAATTATAACATAAAAAAATCGAAATTATGACATACTTAGTCATAATTATGAAAAAAAAAATAAAATAAAAATTATGGCACAAAAAGTCAAAATTATGACATATGAAGTCATAACAAACAAAGTCGTAATTTTTACTTTTTATGACCTAAAAATCATACTTTGGTAAATCTTAATTATGACATAAAAAGTATAAATTATGACAAAAAGTATAAATTATAACATAAAAAAAGTTGAAATTATGACATCATAATTATGACATACTTTGTCATAATTAGGGGGTCTGACCCTCCTGGCTTGAAGGTTAGGGTTAGGATTATGACAGTCATAATTAGTCATAATAAAAAAAAAATATATGGCACAAAAAGTCAAAATTATGACATATGAAGTCATAACAAACAAAGTCGTAATTTTTACTTTTTATGACCTAAAAATCATATTACATCTTAATTATGACATACAAAGTATAAATTTGGACATCATAATTATGACAGTCATAATTATGAAAAAAAAAAAAAAAAATATGGCACACAAAATCGAAACTATGACGTCATAACATACAAAATCATAATTTTTACTTTTTATGAACTAAAAAATTATGCTTTAGTAAATCTAATTATGTCATAAAAAGTTGAAAGTATGACCACATAATAATTACATAGTCATAATTATGATATAAAAATCAAAATTGTGACACAAAAAGTCAAAAGTATGACATACTAAGTCATAATTTTTACTTTTTATGACCTAAAAATTATGCTTTGGTAAATCTTAATTATAACAAAAAGTTGAAATTATGACAAAAATCGAAAGTCATAATTATGGCTTTTTATGCCATAATGACATAAAAAGTTGAAATTGTGAGATAAAGTCGAAATTATTAAAAAGTCATAATTAACTGTTTATGTCATAATTATGACTTCATATTTTGACATTTTATATCATAATTTCGACTTTTCATGCCATAATTACTGTATGACTTGGCATGTCATAATTTTGACTTTTTATGTCATAATTATGCCTTCGCATGTCAGAATTATGATTGACTAAAGCATGCTTTTTATTCTTTTGTAAATAAACAGCACAGCTTTAACAAAAGCAGTACCATTCCTTGCTTTATCTCATCCACTTTTGACATTTCAGAAACGTAAAAATCATCTGGCGATTGTTTCGTTACACAGGTGTCATTCTGAAAACCTGTATCCTCGTTTCATTCGTCAAAACAAATATGCCAAACCCTTGCATCTCTTTTAAACCACATTCATGTGGTTGTCTTATTTTAAACTTCACATCATCCATCATGCCTTATTAAAAAAGTTTTTTGTGGCAATTAACATATTTAAGATGATGCTTGTCTGCTGTAATGATGCTTGTTCAAGAAGGTTTGGACATCGTGAGGGTTTTATGGCTCATTATAAGCTGTCAGTAATGGTATTTCTCCTGATATATTCCACTGCCTCATCATCTGTCAGTCTGCCAGGTCCATAAATATTTTATCCTTTATCTTGTCATTCTTGGTTGGTTTATTGATAAGTTTATGACAGAATACTAGTGTCAAGGCATGCAAGACATACACACTCACTTACTACATATAATGATTCTGTGTTGAAGATAAAATTGTACGTTTTTTCCGAATTTTTTTCATTCTAAGGCAACAATTAATCTAAAAAAAAGCAATAAGAAATCATGATTAATGTGGCCACTAACATGTCCAATATTTCATGCTCCACCATGATGCCAAACATAACAGACTGAACATCATCTATCAGCTTCCAGACAGACACGTGTCAAATCTGAGAGATAAGTATGAATTCCCTAACGTATGGTGTGTCTCTGGCACCTTTTTTCCCCCATATTTGTGTTTGCACGTGAGTTGTGGGCGTATGATTTTCATTGTATTTTTTCCCACAGTTGATGGCTTCTCATCTCCGCTTTTTTCATAAAGCACTATAAATACACTAATCTGAGCGCACAAACCACTGCTGCCCTCCATCTGTTGACCCAGAAATAGCAGGGCGTCACATTAATAACCAGACTTTTTTGTTTGCTTAGTATGATGATGAATGCAAAGCAGTGTGCGGCTCTCTCCAGCCACCGTATTTACCAATCCAGATGTGAGCGGGTATTACCCACAAGACTGTTTATCATGCTACGTGAGAGTGTCACGGGGGATTAACAGGGCACTCGCTTGTATCCTGTTAAAAGTATGACTCACTTCCTCGTAGCAGTATGTGCGAGTAGAATGTTTTTTGTTTTTGTTTTTTGCTGATTACAGACATTTGGACCACAGCCAAGTTCACAAAAGGTTTGTATGAAGTGACCCTTTTATGCTAATGAGCGACCTGAATGAGCTTCTGCTGCGAATCACACAGTCTCTTGCTCACTTTTGTACTTGAATATTGAGGGACGGTAGTGAGAACAGCTGCACAGTTGCTGATAATCTTTTCACAGAGAATCGTTGATATTAAAGTCACCATGAAATCAAAATTGACAATATTTTTATGGAATATTGTAGTATTTATTATCAATGATCTATCCTTGCACATAATATTTTATCAGAATAACTTCCCCTCCCCTCACTGGCATGAGGGCGGGACAACCTGTCACTCAAATGAGATCAACCAATCGCAAACCATAACCATACAGTCAATTCCCCAGGGACAAAAACAAAACAAAAGACTTTTTCTTGTTCACTTTTATTCTCCCTCATCCATCGCTAAATTCATTAACAGATGTCTGGAATGGCAACAATTGTGTGATGCCTTTTTATTAAAGCTAAATAAAACCAAAATATCTATAAAACACAGCATATAGTTGTTTCTGATGAATTGTACGAATAATATTAGAGAAAAAAAAATGAACCATCTCGAGATTAAAGTCATTATAATGCGAGATTAAACTCACAGTTTTTCAAGAAAAAGTTGAAATACAATGTTGAGAATAAAATCATTACATTTTAAAAATAAAGTCTTCTCGAGAAAAAACTCGTTAAATTTTGAGAAAAAAGTCAAAGTAAATGTTGAGAATAAACTCAAATTTTGAGAATAAAGCCGTTTCAAGAAAAAACTTGTTAAATTTCAAGAAAAAAGTCGAAATAAAATGTTCAAAATAAACTTTTCAGCTCAAAATACCCCACAGATCACAGAACACGCCGTTTTTGTGTGTGTGAGCTGCTGCTCCCGGCCCGCTTTCCAGAAGAGGGCAGGGCTTTAACAGCTCGCGCTTCGGTTTCTCAACAGCAACAAAGCTGGAGAATCTCACGCAGCCAAAATGAGGATTGTCAGTAACGGTGTTCAGCCTTACATTGTTCAAACCGGAGTCGACACTGATGGAGAGACTCAGGAAGAAGTTACAACTTTTAGAATGAAACTGGACGTTTCTGAACAGTTAGTGGATAAATTTATGTAGTTGCTGTGGAGTTGATTCAACTCATCAACTAGCATGTGCCGTCATGTTAATCTTTTGTGCAAATCCAGCATTGAATTGACCCTCATTTGTGAAGCAGTCCGGTGTAAAATGACGGCATGGCAACAACACTCTACAACAACAACTCTTCCTCTTCTCTAAAGCAGCCCAACATGGCCTCGTCCCGTTTGTAACATGTTCTCGGGGGCGGGGTTTATGTAAATTTTAGGGTTTGTGATGTCACTAACCCAGGAAGAAGCTCATTGTAGTCCCTACCAGCCATTTGCTGTAGTCCTTAAAAAGCGATTTCTTTAAAAGAAAATATCTCCCTTTGCATTGAACTTTGAGCGTCGTAACTTTGCAGATGTTGTTTATGCTCAAACAGCAACATTACACACTAACTAAAGCTAAAAAAGTGAAATCATAATCAACCACCCCTTTAATATTGTTTTGTAGAAACCGTGAAACAATTTCTTCAGGATTCTGTGATGATAGAAAGTTGAAAAGAACTAGAATAGAAATCTTTTGTAACATTAATTTAATGCATTCTTGCTGAATAAAAGTAAATCTTTTAAAAGAAAAAAATCTTTTGACTTTTTGAATCCTTAAGCAAGCATATCCAAATACAACACAGTGCATTCTGTATATTAAACATAATTTTATTTTATATATTTCATAGTGTTTTCTACAGAGATGGGAAATACAACACAGATTCTCTCACAGAGGAACTCATTTTAAACATGGGATCCGTCCCACATTGATTTTTCAAAATACAAAAAAAAAAATACATTCGCACATACCACAGCCACTGCACAAACATCCGGCAGATCATAACAAATACTTGCAACAGCTGCCATTGATATGTACATCAACACTGTACCAAGTCATTTGAAACACTACAGACTAAACACTACAATGACGTACAGTAGCAGTCAATGACGGGAGGAAGTGGTTTCATTGGGCACATGCAGATACAATTTGATGACGCATGCACAAGTCTGCTAAAGTCTGTCACATTCAGCTCATCTTTGCATCCAATAAGATGTGCTGTGGTGGAAATCCCTATTCATAACTTCTCAAAACAAAAAAATATTGTACCCTAAAGATGACATCACTGTTATGAATACGGATCAAAGACAGAAGCGCTTTAGAATATAAAATGCAGCTGTTGTTTGTCATGTTCACACACACGATTCTTCAATCAGTCCAATTTCTTTCATACTTTGGCAGTATTTTTTATCTTTTTAATGATTAGCAAGCCTTAGACAGTTTGTCAAGAAGCATAATGAGCCATTAAAAAGCTGTACGATTGCCTCAGATCACTGAAAACTTCTAAAACTGCATAACATCTGCAGCATGAGAAGCTAAAGCGCATAGTTCACATTTAAAATTACTCTTCACCAAACACAGCAATTCATACACAGCCTAAGGGTACTCCCAATTTCCCACACATCAACTTGGGGAACTATATTTGATATTTCATGAACAAACATGTAATATTTCACATTGGGTGTTTAATATTTTGATCCAGCAGAGAACCAGCCTCTGCTTCAGTCGACTGTACAAATCAATATAACCACTATACTGCTGTTTTGTTGTAGTGAAATGTGTTTCCATCGCTAAAAATCTTTATACCATATGGCACACTTGAAAATGATTCAAATTTCATAGCACACTGGTTTCGGTGAGCACATATGGGTTGGAAGAACAACACACCTCAGCCATGTTTGCAGAAGTAATCATCCGTCCCACAGCTGGCATCCAATCTGATAATGACATGCAACACTAATGCTAATAATAACATATGTGACCCGTGCTGGCAAAATGAGTCAGAATGAGCAAATTTTCAAAAAATGAGTTATTGTTATACTCACATTCTCTATTAAAATGGTGTAAAATGATGTATGATTTTGGAATCTGACAAAAAATGACTGAGCTACACCTGTTTGAAGTCGATAGAGTCGGCAAAGTCAATTTTGAGAAAAATCCAAAACAAAATCATCTAGCAACCATACCTTAAAATCACTGGTAATACCACCAAATTTGGCACAAACCACATCAAAACCCATATCTATAGGAATATATATTCAACTTTTTTTCCATGATTCCACAATTGTTTGATTAGGGTGCGTTCACACTTGTAGTTTGGTTCGTTTGGTCCGGACAAAAAAAAAAAAAAACATTTAGTCCTGGTCCGATTAGCGTTCAGATTGGCAATTTCATCACCGAACCAAAAGATACCGAACCTAAAGGCATAGGGATACGTCACAACGGTTGGATTTTATGACGTATTGCCTATTTTGAGACGGAACTTACCGAACATCCAAAACAATGCTGTGTGCTGAGGTTAATGCGATTGTTGTGTGTGTGTAACCTGCATATGATGGTATTTTGGCCAGCTGGGAACTCGTGAAGAGCTTCTAAAATGTGTAAAGGAGTCAAAACAGCGGCGGGAATCCATCCGTCACACACACAAACAGTCTGATGCATGTGATGGGAAAACTCGCGACTATGATGAGAAAAACCGATATGCGTGAGGATTTTGTCCATTTTAGGGTCTCATCTTCCTGTTTTTGGTTCGTTTACATGTCTTTGATCCGTGTTGCGTTCATATATCATTCGGACCGCACCAGAGTTCGTTTGGAAGCGGAGCGAGACCCATCTTTTCAGCGGCCTCTGTCCGCTTGTTTGGTGCGCACTAGAGTTCGGATGGCAGCGTTCACACATGCTCAAATGAACCGCACTAACAGAGCGATCGCACCAGGGTTCGTTTTAGTCGAGTATTAGGGATTAGTGGAGCATTGGGATCGCTAGACGAGGGCTTAATGAACAAATTTTTGTGAAAAACTCAATTTCGACCAAAATTGACATTTTTCACTTGTTTCGCCTGTTAGCCTGTGCGTATTCTGACTTTCGCCAGCACGTCGTGTCACATAGTTTTCCCAACCAAACCGGACGGGGTGTGATTGAACTCGCAAGAACAAATAAGGGCGCATTATCTCCAGACAATAAAAGACGTCATTTATAACCACACTGTAGACATTTTCAGGTCATGCAATAATTCTACAGATTTGTAAAGGGCACAGATGTATTTGTTTTCCCTGAAAGTGACTATTAATACTGATAGTGCTTCTGTGGCTTTTAGCCTTTGAGCTTCATATACTATATGTACGAGATAACCTTCCCCACTCATACGGGACCTTTGATCCTTTTTGTTGCCTAGAACATGACCTCCTCACAGCTGCCGTAGTCACTCTCCACCATGTCTGAGCCAGCATAACTGCGAGATGTCCTTCTAGTAGATCCAGGCCGAGTAGATCCGCCGCTGTCCGCATATGAAGGCTGTGCTACGCTCAAACGCACGCTGAGCCTCTTATAGCTGCTGGAGACGTTGTCCAGGCTGCGAGTATGCTGAGTAGGGTAGTAGCTTATGGCTGTGTACTCGTTAGGGCACTGAGAGCTGGGCAGCGGCAGACCGTCCGACCCCAAGAAGTCATCCAAGTTCTGATTGCTGTAACAGGGGGGTAATGGAGCGCGGCGGTCGGCGCGGTCCAGCGGGAAAGGGAAGCCTCCGAAACGAGAGTTCCTGCGCGACTCTGTGGCAGTAGACGAGTAGGTGCTTTCTACGATGTCAAACTGGGGGAACTCTTGAACGGAGGGTCGGCCATAGTAGTCTGGATCAGCTGGATACACTGTGAATGAGAATTATTATACATTGTTTATTGTTCAGCAGTTGAGTCTATGTCGACAAGTAGGACTACGTGAGTGTTTTAAGTTTCACTTGTTTGTTACAGGTGTTCTAGTGATCCACTAATACTAAAATTCGGTCTGAAACTAATTATTTTCATGTTATGGTCAATGAACAATAAAAGCCTGATATACACTACTGTTCAAAAGTTTGGGCAAATAAGATATTGTTAAATATTTTTAAAAAAGGAGTCTCTTATGCTCTCCAATGCTGCATTTATTGGATCAAATCTACAGTAAAAACAATATGAAATATTATTGATATTATTTAAAAGAACTGTTTTCTGTTGTAATACGTTTTAAAATATAATTTATTCCTGTGATCAAAGCTGAATTCTCAGCATCATTACTCCAGTCTTCAGAGTCACATGATCCTTCAGAAATCATTCTAATATGATGATTTGCTGCTCAAGAAACATTTATGATTATTATTAATGATGAAAACAGTTTTTTCAGGATTATTTGATGAATAGAAAGTTCAAAAGAACAGCATTAATCTGAAATGGAAAGCTTTTGTAACATCACTACCGTTCAAAAGTTTTTTTGTTTTTTTCTTTGGAAATAAATTAAAGAAATTAATACTTTCATTCAGCGGGAATGCATTAAATTGATCAAAAGTGACAGTATAGACATTTATAATGCTGCAAAAGCTTTATATTTCAGATAAATGCTCTTCTTTTGAACTTTCTATTCATTAAATAATCCTGAAAAAAAAAAACATACACAATAAATGTTTCTTGAGCATCAAATCATCATGTTAGAATGATTTCTGAAGGATCATGTGACACTGAAGACTGGAGTAATGATGCTGAAAATTCAGCTTTGATCACAGAAATAAATGACATTTTATAATGTATTCAAATAGAAAACAGTTATTTTAAATTGTAAAAATATTTAACAATATTAAAATTTTTGCTGTATTTTAGATAAAATAAATGAAGCCTTGGTGAGCAGAGACTTCTTTTAAAATACACACACACACACACATATATATACAGACACATACTGTATATTACAGTTTGAAAAATGGAAAAGAAATCAGTCATTGTAAATGCTACAAATGAATTAAGGCACAACACAACCTTATATTCTCTTTAAATGAGATGACTGAAAGGGTAAACTAAATGTTTAAATATACAAATGGCAACATATATCCAATATTGACAAATACTGATCAATTTAAAATCTCCACTATCAACTGATAAGTAGTACGGTACCAATATATTGTGCAATATAATGGCAAGAGCAGGAGAAAATTCCTCTCAATGCTGTGTGGCATTCATTTTATATATGAAACCAAATACCTAATATATACAAATATATGAAACTAATAAAGAGTTTTTGAGTGGGACATGACAGTTTTTGCACTCTTTATCAGTTATGGTGATCTACTCATGCACTTTCCATCAACACAGCAGTGGAGGACAGTATATGAGTCAACTGTAAAAATGAATGGTTACTTTTAACATGTTCTTTAATTCTCAACTGCATTTAAAATGCTTGAATGTTAAGTGCACAAAATGTCCTTGAGATTTCAATATGTCCCAACTTTAAATGTGATATTTACAGTTTTTTAAGCCATAGCTTTTAAGAAAGTGCTCAGTGCTGCAGCAAACAGAAGACATAATTGAATTTGACCCGCACATGCTTTTTCCATTGACCTGCACAAGCAAACGCAGCTATTTGTCCTCCACTTCTCTCATCTTTCATGATGTGACTAAATTCAAAATGAAGTGAAGCGCCTGTAAAAGTTGGGAAAATAGTAAATAAAACTCAAGTTCTCACCTTCGTAGTCATGCTCCCAATTGTTTTTCATAATAGAGTCATTATCAGAGCTGGTGGAGGGTGGAGGAGGTAGATTGGGGGCCACGCTGCAAATCACAGGACCCTGAGGCCTCTGAGACCGGGGTCCCACCTGAGGGCCGAGCTCCAGCTGTTCACGAGGCTTCAGTGATCGGAAAGGACTGTTGTCCAGATCACCTACACAGCCAATCAGGGTGTTAATCTCCATGGGAGAGCTGATCTCAGTTTCTTTCATCATGCTTTTGGGTAGAGTTGGGAAGTAACCGTTGGAATCTTGCACGCAGCCAGACTTGTGCTTCTTTTTGCTGATGTAGCGTTTTCGGAAACACACGAAGGCCACAACGAGGAGGACAAGCCCCAGTACGCCTGCGCAGATCTCTGCGATTTCCACATAAGGAGTGGAGGTGGAGGTGGTGGTGCGCTCACAGTGGATCGAGTTCTGTGCCATCGAACAGGCGAAACCATCCAGACATGGATTTGGAGTGCACGCAGTCTGACATCTGCAAAGAGAAGATGTATGAATGTAGGAGTGTGTGTGGGCCACAATGATCTAGATACTCTCAAACTCAGATACCATAGCTCTGAATTACCATTCAATGGAAATGGTAACGCCATCCTGTATGTCATATATGGATTATCAGAAATGATTATCTTCCTCATTCTATACATCCAGTTTACCAGATAAATTTCTTTTTTGTTTTAATTTTTCTTGATGTTTGCAAACAGTTATGTTATCAAAGCATCGTCTGGGTGTTTTTACACAAATCATTTTTCTGCAGACAAGACGAGTTTTATCTTTTTCTTTTTAAATGATTCCATATCTTAGTACATTTGTTATTATACAATGCTACTGTTAAGACCCGTGTTGGGGAAGTTACTTTTAAAAGTAATGCGTTACAATATTGTGATACTCCCTAAAAAGTAACTAATCACGTTACTTAATTTTTATGGAAGTTAATGTTACTTGCATTATTTTTGCGATACTTTTTCTTGCCTGGGCTGGGCTTGTTTGTTTGCTTTTTAACAACAACAATAAAAGTTGTATTTTTTAATAAATGTATTTTCTAACCCTTTAAGGTCCTTTCACACCAAAAGTGAAATGAATAAGCCTCAGGCTGAAGGAAATGCAAATTCACGCCTGTACAGAAGAGGGCGCCGCTTAAACAAACCTTTCAGCTGTGCTGCCATTGATCACAGAAGAAAAAGTAACTCAGATATGTTGTTGTAAATTTAAAAGTAATGCATTACTAGTTACTTGAAAAAGTAATCTGATTACTTGTACTCACATTACTTGTAATATGTTACCCCTAAAACTGGTTAAGACATGTTGAAGAAGAAATATTCACAAACTTTTTAAAATAATTTCAATATATCTAACATTAACAATGTTTTCACTGCTCCAGGAAATAATTGCATATTAAATTAAATTAAATTAAATTAAAAATACATAAATATTTAATATTCATTTAACCATTTTTTTCATCAATATTTCTCACTACTTGCTATAATTTTAAAAATGATTAATTATGCAGTATACATAGTAAATGTGCTGTTCTGGCTTTTGTCTTGCAACACTAGTGAAAATAATAATTTTTCATATTTTCATATTCATATATAAGTATATCAGATATCATGTGCAGCATAATGGACAGTGAATATTGCACTGAAAATATTTATATATATATATATATATATATATATATATACAGTCAAACCAAAATTTATTCAGACACCTTGAACATTTCATTCATTAATACAGTTTATTCACTATAGTTTAAAAAATGGTAATAAAATATGACAAGATCTCAGAGTTAAACTGTGTCAGAAAAAATTAATCTTAATTATGTCAGATAACACTTAAGCAAAACATGGTCAGGTCAAAGTGTCTGAATAATTTTTGGTCCCAAATTTTTATCAATTTTACTGGTAGTCCACTGTATGAAGAATATTTGGGTATAAAATGTCACAGTTTACTTTATTTTGCTATCCTCACTTACATAAATGAACTATAGTGTCCTGCACCCACTAGTAAAAATATATCAAAAATTTTTGGTTTGACTGTATATATATATATATAAACATTATTTCATAACTAAACAGTGTTTGTAAAGTTTCCCGTCTTGGGCTGTACATAAACGCGTGATGCTAGTGACCAACATGGTGTTATGCTGTGATGCACACAGAGACAGACACACAGAAGGACATCTATTGATTGAAATTCTCACTCCATGACTAATTTGCTCAAGCTTTGTAGTTATATATGAACGAGGACAATCAATAATGCTTTAATTTGTTAACTCAAAGGCGAGTTACGGCTGAATGCCAAACGCACATATCACACAAAACCTGTGTGGGCAAGGGTTCAGGAACGAGATGAAGAGACAGAATACACAAGTATTTATTTTCATGCAGATTAGTCAGACTTCTCAATGCCTTCACCAAGGACATGATACACGTGTGATTTCAAGAGCTCCGCTGTGTGAGTCTCACCTGTTTCTAGCAATTTGTGTGGAGCAGTTGCAGATGTACCCTTGATGATTTGGCATACACAACCCATTGGCACATGGCTGGGATGCACAAGGATCGTCCGGCGGCATGACATTCTCACAGCGAGAGCCATAGAATAGCAATGGACAGCTACAGCGAAACCCTGGAGGACAGACGTAAAAAATGCATCTTATATATTTTCAGCCAAGTTAACAAAGACATTTCCATAGGAACTTCTCTGTGCTGAGATCAAAGTGTAGACTGACACTGGGGTATTGAGAGATCTTTTGGATGCAGATACAGTGACTTTATTTCCATATTTGTGTAGTGTCGCTTAGATACTCCAAAGCATTTTGGTTTGTTGTCCCTTACCAATTTGTTAAGGGACCTCTTAATATTCAAGAATGAATTCCCAATCCGAACTTCACAATTTTATAACATGAAACAGAGATGCAAACAAAGATGTGAAATATGTTAAGGAGTTAATTCATTCGCACCACTTTAGCACACTTTCACTAACCATCCATTCTGGTACAGTATATGTGCCGGTTTAGCACTATGGCATGTGTTTTAAAATTTACAATAATGTTTAATTAACATTAGTTAATGCATTAGAAACTAACAATGATTTATTAGTCTAGGTTAATGTTAATTTATAATTATACCATAATTTCCTGTTAACTTTCTAATGTAAACAATGATTAAAGTCCCCCTGTAGTCAATAATTTTATCCCTTAAAACTCATCTTTGATCACGAAAATTACATATTTAAATGTTTTTTCCTGTGAAAAAAATTTCTTCATGCCTTAAAATAGCTTGAATGTAACTCTACACCCTCGCCTCATTTAATATACGCTGATCTATGAATATGCTAATTAGCCCCGCCTCCACTCACTCACACAAGCTCAGAGATCCACTCGGTCAACTTACTGAGGTAAACGCTGCACAATGGTATCGCTTTTTATAACGTCAGACACATAACGGTAATTAATATGATTAGCCTTTGGCTTGACTACGTTATCAAACAGCTAATAATGTGTTGCTAATGTCACACAAACCATGTTCATATTCACGTATCAGACAGCTGCCTTCTAACAATCAGTATTCTTACAAACGCTTTAACAACTCAGAACGTCAGTGGAGAAAGGCATATAGTTCACCGTAATATACATCATACACCCGCTATATTGCTAAATCTACACCATTTTTTATATCAACAGAAAAATATACCGGGACAACCTGGCTTCTCTCGAAACTCCCCTGCTAGTTCGCTGTTAATGATATGCTAAAGCCCGCCGGCACGTTGACGTGATTGGTTACAAGGTAGTTTGTGACGTCAGAAACAGTCTTTTTTCACTGCAGTTTTAAGGAGAAAATACTCAGCAATGGTGTTGAATTATGAATTTGCACATGGTTTGTCTTAAAGCATATTAAAAACACCGCATAGACGTATAAACAACATTAAAAACTTGATTTTTCATCAAAGGGGGACGTTAAACTTTATTGTAGTGTTCACAATTACTTAATTTTTATCATTTTTAGTGCAATATGTATTTTATTAAACCTTACCTGTATTTGTGTATGTATTACTATTATAATGTTAACAATTTAAACTTTATTTTAAAGTGTTACCAATTAATTTATTTTTATCAGCCATTTCCGTTTTTATTATTTCTATACTAATATTTTGGCTATTTCATTTTACAGAGATTTTATGTACATTTTCTAGTAATCATGGCAGCAGTATTTCATTATATGCTGATTAAATGATGCAGCATTATAATCATCTATATATCAAAACTTGTGGTATAGACAAGCAAGATGGGAAACAACGTTGTGCAAATGGCATACAGATTTGGTGACCGAATTTGCATTTCTTATTTTATAACTCAGTAGGTAAAACAATGTTCCCCCCCTAAGAGTAACTGCTTTCCCACCTCCACTGGAGTCTTCCTCACAAGTGCCTCCGTTCTCACAAGGATTACTGGCACAGATCTTCACATCAGAGCAGCACTGGTAGATCCCAAAGAGTCTGCCAGTCTGCCAGTCTCCTGTCACCCCCTCCTTTCCTCTCACTGCTTCTCCGTTGAAATGTAAGCTCTCCAAACAGCCCGTGAAGCCCAGTCGCTCTGCATCTGTGCTGGGATTAGAGCTGGCCAGCACCAGAGCCCCACCGGACTGAGTAAGCTTGCAGGGTTGTGGCAGAACGACAGAGTTGGAGTGGCTGGAATCAATGGTGAGTCTAAGGGTTGTGCCATTGACCTCCAGAGAGACATCATGCCAGCGGCCATCAGCCACAGGGTGGTTGGCCACCTGCATACTGGCAGGACGCATGTTGCCACAGCTATATCTGAGCCACAGCTCCTTGTCCACCAGCTAGAAACACAAACACAAAAGGGTCAATGACATATAACAGTATTCATGATGATGAACAGGACAAAATCTAGTTTAAAAAACATGGCAAGTTTTGTCAGGTTGAATGAAAATTCTTCATTATGGTATTATCGTTATGGTGTCATCATCATTTTAGAACAAAAAATAAAAATGGGTAACACTTTAGGGTCCAATTCTCACTATTAACTAGTTGCTTATTAGCATGCATATTATTAGGATATTGGCAGTACTTATAAAGCACTTATTAATGCCTTATTCTGCAAGATCATTTCCCAATAAACATAACTACCTTACTAACTATTAATAAGCTGTAATTAGGAGTTCATTGAGGCAAAAGTCATAGTTAATAGTCAGAATTGGACCCTAAACTAAAGTGTGACCTAATTTTAATTCAATATTAATTATTTTAATTTATTTTAAATTAAACTAAAAGTCAGACGTTTAACCAAACGTAATGGAGGTTCAACTCAAAAAATCTGAATTTCAAACTTTAGAAGAAAAATGCAACACTTACTCTACAAAAACAGACTTGACTAAATAAATAAAGTCAAGTCTATGTTTGTGGAGAGAGTGTTACACTTTTCGGTAACAATGTAATTCAATGGTCCACTTTAGACATTCTACTAACTATAAGCAACTTTGCAACTACATGTCGACTAGCAGTCATTAGAGTATTAGTAGACTGTCTGCTTAATATCTGCTAACACTTTATTTTGATGCTCCCCAACAGATATTCTACTGACTATAAGTAACTTTGCAGATACATGTCAACTTATTCTACTAACCCTAACTAGGGTTGCCAACTTCAGGAAAGGAAAATCATTCCATGTCAAATCAACCAAATTTCAGAAACTTTTCAAACTTTTTGATGTTGTCATGTGACACATCGCAGCTACAATAGCGCTGTATGACAGATGTATCGCTTTTATTCCTTTTTTATTAAAAATATTCACGAACTTGTAGGCTATGTCATGAACTACCTGATATTCAATTCTCAAACATGTGTAAGTGAATGTGTTTTGTCGTTTAAACACCTTTATAATGATCATGTTAGCTGATCTATAACGCGCCGCCATGTTAGTTTGCACCACAATTCAGAGAATTGTATATGTCGGATTTACAATGCGTCAATTCCTCCTGTTCTCCTGAAATACATTAAAGTAAGTGGCGGTTAGATCAGCGTAGCAGTCAATAAATGGGACAAGGGAGGTCATGTATGGGACAAATCAATTAGGCCCAATAATAGGGACATCCCGGCTAATAAGGGACAGTTGGCAACCCTAACCCTAATACCTAACCCTAACCTAACAGGCCACTAACACTCTAATGAGAGTTGCAAGTTAACGAGTGTTAGTTGACATATACGTCGTTGCAAAGTTACTTATAGGACCTGTTTCCACCTGGTAACAAGGTCGGATATTTTAATTTGTCTCTTTTATCCACTTTCAACCACTTCTGTCCTGATTTCTTCGAGGGGAAGGTCTATGGGCGGGTAAATGTATGGGTTTTTTCATATCTTTTGATCTAATGAACAAAATAAGCTCACGCAATATACATATGAATACTACCCAAGATGACTGGAACTTTCGTTTCTGCTCTGACAGCCGCAAGACCAACTGAACGCCGTGAGTGCATGTTACAAATCAGGAATGGTGAGAGAACATTGTGCTTGGTACGTTTTTCATCTTCAAACCAAACTTGGGTTTTCAGCCGACAAAGTTGAAATCCCGTCTGGCTGGAGAGCTTTCTATAATGTTTATGCGTTAGGTCAGTAGGTGGAGAGTAGATGGTCTTTTGTGGCTGTTTGAACACATGAGCGTCTACACTAAGAAAGCAACTTGTGATCAAAAAGCATCTTAATACCAGGTGGAAACAGGGCCAAAGTTAGTAGAATGTCTAAAGTGGTCTATCAGAATAAAGTGTAAGCCATTTTCTTCTAAAGCTTAAAGTTTGAAGCTTTTCACATACATACAAGTCACTGTATGTATGAATTGCATTTTGAATGTATTTTTGAACAGATTATTTAAAGAAAAAATATTGTCACCTCATTGACCCCCAAAAAGGGGCATGAAAGAAAACATTTTAACACCACAAAAGTACACAATTCACACTTATTAGCTTTAGCCTGATGTCTGCGGCTTGAATAAAGTTACATATTTATGGACTGTGCTCAGGTTGCTGAAGAGCCAGCAATGCTCTTGCTGAGACAGGTTACACAGCTTGTGTTTTTGCACAGTTGGAAGCGTGTGCTCTCTGTGGGAGATAAGAAGCCCTTTGAGCATTGAAGGTAGTTGTGAAAGACAGCGCTCGCGGGAGAACACAGTTAGTTCTTGTTCAAACGCACCGACAACTTTGTGTTGCAAAGCCACAGTCCAATCAACACGCTGACACGATGCCTCCTCAGCGTTCCACCCACAAATAATGGATCGCTCACATATGCATGTATTAGTTTCCTGTTCTGTACATTAAAAAAACATAGCTTGTGTGTGAACTTCACATTTGAAAGTATTACACTGATGCTGAGAGTATGCATTATTAAGCATCATCTCCTTCACGCCAGCCTCTTAATTGCTGCGGCACAATCTTCAGAGAGTTTTGCGAAGTGAGAAGTGAGCACAGAGCCTTTTGCTCTGATCTGATACCAGTCAGCCCATGGGTTTTGCTCATTTGCTTTCATTGGACGGAGCTGCTGTTTGATTTTGCTGTGCTGGGCTGAGCTGAGTGTGCAGTGGTGGTGGTGGTGGTGAGATGAGCACTAAAATGGAAGAGGAACTTTTCCCAGGAGGACTCATCGAGGGTGAATGTTCGATCCAAGTTTTGGTTCCTTGAGGGCAATGCTTAGTTTGACAGGTAAGAAGGCTGTTTATCCACCAGAGTCCATATCAAAAAAAAAAAAAAAAATAATAATAATATATATATATATATATAGCACATGATCTCACTCTGTTTGTAAACTGTCCACAAAACATCAGCTAACTGATCAATTATGGTCAAGCAAGCAATGGAAAGTATCCTTAAAAGGAAGTGATATCCCCTCCCAACCTGTTCATCTTGAGAGAAGATAATGAAATTCTATTAGCTGATATAGTTAAACTATTATTTTACACAATATTATATTATACAATTCTCTGGAATATCCTGATTGGTCTATCGTGACATTCTGTGTTCAAATAAAAAGAATTTCATCTCAAATCAATATTAAATTTCCATTCATTTATTTATTTGGCGAGCAGCCGAGTAATAAGTGAGGTAAATAAACCTTATGGATAATATAAACATTCTGATCATCCTGTACACAGTCATACTGCCTGAATGTATATTATCCCTCACTTAATGGATGAAAGCTCTGCTTTAAAATGTATCTGCTTTATAGTCCACTGCCTTCATAGGCAGAATCCTGTTCAAGATGGCGGCAACTCAACATATACAAATAGAATGATTTAAACGGGAACAGGGCTGATAAGTTTTGTATTGATACTTTTTAGTAGTGAATGACTGAATTGCTTTTGTATGAAAGTATATATAATAGTTTGGGGTCAGTAAGATTTTTGAATGTTTTTGAAAGAAGTTTACTATTTTAATATATTTTGAAATATAATTTATTCCTGTGAATTTTCAGCATCATTACTCCAGTCTTCAGTGTCACACGATCCTTCAGAAATCATTCTGATATGCTGATTTGCTGCTTAAGAAACATTTCTTATTATCTATGTTGAAAACAGTTGTGCTGCTTCATATTTAATACATGTATTTACTGTCACTTATGATCAATTTCATGCATCCTTGCTGAATTAATGTATTAATTTCTTTCTATAAAATCTTACTAATCCCAAACCTTTGAATGGCATAGTGTCCCTGACAGCAACATAGGGTCGGCCCAGATCTGGCCCACATCTGGTCCGCGTGTAATCCACATGTACCAGATGAGGGCCAGATCTGGGCCACACTATGTTGGGATATACACAGATCAGCCAAAACATTATCACCACCTGCCTAATATATGCCGTTGGTCCGCCACCTGCCCGACCCCCCGAGGCATGGACTCTACAAGACCCCTGAAGGTGTCCTGTGGTATTAGGCATTGGCAACAGATCTTTCCAGTCCTGTAGGTTGTGAGGTGGAGCCATCATGGATCGAAGTTGTTGGTCCAGCACATCCCACAGATGCTCAATTGGATTGAGATTTGGGCAATTTGGAGGCATCTTGAACACTTCATCATGTTCCTCAAACCATTCCTGAGCAATGTGTGCAGTGTGGCAGGGCGCATTATCCTGCTGAAAGAGGCCACCAGGGAACTCCATTGTCATGAAGAGGGCGAACGTGGTCTGCAACAATGTTTTAGGTAGGTGGCACATGTCAAATTTACGTCTAAATGAATGGCCAGACCCAGGGTTTCCAAGCAGAACATTACCCAGGGCATCACACTCCCTCCACCAGCTTATCGTCATTTCACAGTGATCCTGGTGCCATCACTTCCCCAGGTAAACAACACACGTACACAGCCGTCAATGTGATGTAAAAGAAAACAGTACTCATTGGACCAGGCGACCTTCTTCCATTGCTCTAAGGTCCAGTTCAGACGCTCGCGTGCCCACGGTAGGTGCTTTCAACGGTGGACAGGGGTCACTCTGATTGGTGTCTTGATGCATTGTGTGTTGTGACACATTCCTCCCATAGCCATCATTAAAATTTTGTGACCTTCTGTTGGCTCAAACCAGACGGGATAGCCTTTGTTGCCCTTGTGCATCGATGGGCGCCCAACACCCTGTCGCCGGTTTGTGGTTTGCCCCTTCTCAGACCACTGTTGGTAAATTCACACCACTGCTGACCGGGAGCAACCCACAATCCTTGCCATTTCAGAGATAACATGACCCAGTCGCCTTGCCATAACAATTTGGCCCTTGTCAAAGTAGCTCAGATCTTTATTCCTGCCCATTTCTCCTGCATCCAACCTGTTGATTACGAGAACTGATTGTTTGCTTACCATCTAATCTTTCCAGACTTTAATATGTGGTCTTGTTAGGAGATGATCAATGATATTCTCTTCACCTGTGTCTGATCATAATGTTTTGGCTCATCAGTGTAAACATTTATGAATAAATCTAAATCTCCATCTGCCACCTTGGATAAAACGCTGCCTTAGAATTTGGACAAAATTGTGGATCTTTTTGCTCCGTGTTGTTTGGAAGAGTCTTGGCAATTGGGAGCGTGCCTGTGATGCCTTTCAATGCTGTCTAGGAAGGTTTCGTAACAGACCTCCTGATGTGAGTCCAGTTAGAAGAAAAACCTAATTATTGCGATCAATGCCCCCATGCTCGGACTCCTCACTGCATTAAAGGTTATCAGTTCCACTGTATCTACCCCGCAACAGATCTTGTTTCTCTTAATAATGTTAGATCAAAGCTGTCAGTATTCATAAATGCTACAGCTGCTTAACTGACAAGTCACCTTTTCTTCTCTTTCTCTTGTCAGAGATGGCTTTGCTTAAATAGCCTCAATTTCCATTTGAAAGTAATTACTTAAAAGGTAAGAACATGGAAAAACTTAGGAGTAGGGCAGAGCTGATTTGTTGAGAAGTTTCCAAACATGAGCTGTCGCTCCTCTCAAATTAAACGATTGATAAGATGTGGAATTTGCTGAGATGCACCAGAATGTTAATTCACCAGAGAGACATAAATTATATAATGCATGGCTATGCAGCATGTGAAGATATATGCCCTACAGATTTCTTGGATGACCATGATTAACAAATCCTTTTGAAGCCCCTATGCAACAATGAAATGGTCCAGCTTGCCAAGTTTCAAAACCCAGAGGTAAAGATTTGAAAAATGAAGAGTGCACTTTTGATGTTGCAAGCCTCTTAAATTGAATATTCAATTATGACACATAAATGAGGCGTCCTCCGGGAGAGATATATGATTTTGAAGCAGAAGTCGCTGTTTTAAGTCATGCTTTCCGCATTCTATATATTACTCACAATACACAGAACATTTCTTTTTTGTAGTACCTACCTTCAAAGCTGCATTAGGCCTTTTAAATAAACAACTCATAGCTCCCTCACTGTGCCTCTGAGTCAAAGGAGGAGAGCAGTCAGCCATGAATTCATCATAACACTCATTTCAGAAACGCAGGCTGATTTATCACTGATGTGCTCAAAGGGTGGGATGAAAGTTCTTTACTTCCCTTATGGAATGCGCTCCTGAATATTAACGCGTTTAATGCGCAGTTATTCGCTCATGAGAACAAACAAGCTTCTATTGCAAACATTTGGACGTTGTATTTGTCATGGGGTGGAGTGAAGTTTCCTGTGATCATTCTATTATTATCTGGATGGCTGGGTTTTCTTTGTATTTCAGATTTATACCTGGATATCATACACTCAAAGTAAGCTTTTTGTGACAGAATAATTTCAAGATTCTTTTGTCAGTGTGTTTGAAAAATGTGGTACCTCTAACGTCCCCCAGTCAGAGGCATTGGTGGACATCACTGTGCCCTCTGCAGCAGATGTCTTGAGTCGGAAAGACAGATGGAAGTTCTCTCTGCCATCTTCTATTTGATAGAGGTATTTTAGATAACCCTTGCCGTCAAATCTCACAGCCGATTCTGCAATGCAGGAAGCATAAATAGTAAGTACATTTGGCAAAATCTTTTTTTTTCCTCCAAAAATGTATCATATAGCTTCAGACACCTTGGAGTATAATGATAATAAAGTCATATAGTCAGATTGGTTCTCCACCTTTTTGACTCCAAGGCCCCCCAGTGTCCACAAAAATATTCAAATGCCCATGACTTTTCCAGTCGTTCATGATTTACTGGATAAGGATCAAAGATAAAGATTTAAAAATATATTTTTTGTCAATTTCTACCAGATAAAATATTTTAGAGTTTGGCATAACTAGAAGAACGTATATACATTAAAGAAATTACCCATGATGTTTAAAGATTTCATTAATTTACATGACTTTCTAGGACTAGAAATCAGGTTTCATCATATTTTTGTTTTCCAAGACTTCCAAGAATATTATTTTTTCAAAGATAAAAACAGTTGTTGAGGGGGTGAATTATAAGAAATATCTTGATTTTAATTTGTTTAACTTGTTTTAGAGCTTGTTTTGTCTTTTTTTAAATAATTTTAAGTAGAGATATCCGATTATTCAGAGTGATATCTGCAGACACCGATAACCATACCGATAGTTTGGGGGTTCTGCCTTTTATACCTTCTTTTAAATTAATGATAATTTCATTATAATTAATAATTAATCATTATATTTTGAAAGAAATGCAAATAAAAAGTTTATTCTCTCCATTTCAACAACTTGTTTCAGTTATAAACACATTACTCAAATTAATATTAACATACATCAACTAAATTCTGAAGATTAAATTAATATTTCTTAACTTTCTGAATGTTATTAATTCTTATAATTACTATTAATATTGAACATTAGCATTAGCATTTTCTTTACACAAAGCACAAATTCAGTGCATTTTCCTGCCCTATTTTGATTGACAGAATATATCGGACCTGACTAACTATATATTAAATTTGCTTTAATCGGCCGATACCGATTATTGGCCAAAACATCAGCAAGTCATCTTGAGGTTTCCTTGTGGCATCCTGATTGAGAACCACTGATATAGACTATTGCTTTTTGTCCTTATTGGAGCTTGAAAGCCCCTGGTCACAATATGTTTTGCTGTATGAAAAGGTGCAGCTTGAAATATCTGCTAAACGTTTCCTTTTGTGTTTTGATTTTGGAATGACATGAAGGGGCATTTCATTTTGCGAGAACTGTCCCTTTAAGGCAAAACCCAGAGCAGTCAAAATAAGGGTGAGAAACTAGATAATATTCAAGGCCTCTGGGCTTATCCTCAGTGGAATGCAGAAGAAGACGCCGGTGGTCTGCCTACCGTTGCAGGAGCACACGCTCTCCCAGCTGTGCTGCGGGGTGATGAAGTTGGCCCGTGCTGTGGCGTAGTTACTCATTCTCCCCTGCCTCATCACTACTGCGTTCCTGCAACCCCGGGGTGGGCAACCAGTGCCCACACAACCATCATGCTTCAGTCTCAAGACATTCAAACCCAAAGTATCTTCTACAGTTGAAAGGGCCCCAGTCAGGCGCTGAACAGGCACGGGCTGGACGGAGCCATCCTGAGCCCGACGGACCAGCAGTACCTCCATGTTGACGGAGTTTGGCTGCTGTTGCAAGCTGGCAATGTGCAGCTCTTGTCTGGGTATGTTTAGCTCCAAGCCCAGGCTGCGCTGGAGGCCTCTCCAGTGATCGGACACAAACTCTTCAGCCGAAAGTCCAGCCAACTGCAACGTGAAGCCCTGATCCAGATCATGATGAGCTCCAGCCCAAACGTG
The DNA here is from genome assembly GCF_019924925.1 of Ctenopharyngodon idella. Lineage (NCBI taxonomy): Eukaryota > Metazoa > Chordata > Actinopteri > Cypriniformes > Xenocyprididae > Ctenopharyngodon > Ctenopharyngodon idella. Next base: position 4,424,526 of record NC_067233.1, read on the forward strand.
GACCTTCACTCCAGCCCAGATGCTAAATTTCCCATCGGACACGCTCACATTCAAGTGGTACAGCCCTGGCTCCAGGTCCTTTTCCACCACGATCTTTCCATCCACTGCGTCCACAGAGAACAGGCCTCGGTCCGGGGCATCAGAGACCAGTTTGTAAGTTAGGATGTCTTGGGGATCTTGGTCCGTAGCGTGCAGCTTGCCGACGACACGTTTGGAGAACGTCCCCCCAGCGGTGGTGATGAAAACCTCAAGTGGAGTCACAGTGGGTGGATATCGACTCTGCTCTGTGATGTTGATCTTCACCACACATATAGAGGACAGTGGAGGGTGGCCGCTGTCAGTGACCTGCGGAGATGATATTTATGTGAAGTGTGAAAAAAACATTGCGACGTGTGAACAATACGCTGACCTTTGAGGAGTCAGTTTAAATAATTTAAGATGGTGTGGCAAAATCACTGGCCCATGGATAACAATCAAGTTTACAACCATATGTCAGCTTGTACTGCACCATACAAGTCTTATTTCATTTGAAGGAATGGTTCAGTGAAAAATGAAAGTTGTTTCATCATTTATTCGCTCTTATGTTGTTACAACGCCTTTTGTTTTTTGTTTTTTTCTTCTTCTGTGGAAGACAGGAAGGAGAAATTTTGAAAAAAAAAAAAAAAGTTCATGCTACTCTTTTCTTTATAATAACAGTGAATGGGGACCAGGGTTGAGCACCATTCAGAATTTGATTATTAAGAATGTTTTTCATTTCAATTCCACACAATTTGAATTGAGGTAGCAAAATAGGATTTAGGATCCAATTCAAATTTGAATTAAAAATATAGGTAACACTTTATTTTACAATGTCCTTGTTACACATGTTACATGTAGTTACTATAGTAATTACTATAAATGTGCATAATTACATGAAACTAACCCTAAACCACACCCTAATCCTAACCAAGTACATGTAGTTCATTATTATAACTCAGTACTTAAATGCATAATTACACTGTAACACAGACACCTTAAATAATATAATATAATATAATATAATATAATATAATGTAATGTAATGTCATGTCATGTCATGTCATGTCATGTCATGTAATATAATATAATATAATATAATATAATATAATATAATATAATGTAATCGATTAATCACATCTAACATAAAAGTTTGTGTTTATATAATATATATATATATATATGCATTTATACATTCTGTATATAAAAATATATATGTGTGTACACAGTATATACACGCACACACACATATATAAATACAAAATTTTAAGTTACATGCGATTAATCGCGATTAATTGATTTGACAGCACTAAATATAATACAATATAATATAAATTCTAATTCTACATCATTAATTGAAAGGAAGCAAATTCTTAAATTCTGAATTTTGACCAAAAGAAAACACCTTAAAGGTTGTTCTGTAACACCAAAGGTCTTCTGAAGCCATATGATATCTTTGTTCGAAATTGGCGATATGCTGTTAATCAATGTAACAAAACTATTATATGGCTTCTGAATGTTTGGAATAGTCCTGTAGCATACAATCTGTATTTTAAGGCACTTTCACAGTGTTTTTTGTAGTTTTTGACAGCACCAATCTTTGTTCGCTTTCATTATAAGAGAAAAGAGCAGTATAACAAATTTGTATTTGTGTTTCTCAGAAAAAATATAAGTACTATGGCTTTAAGGTGCGGTAACATATATTGTTGCTCTGCAAATTTTTTGCGAAATTTAGTAATTTCAATATAGGAATCCACACAACTGTGAGTTTTGCATGTGGGCAGAAAAGTTCCCCACGCTCATTTTCAAGCTGAATTCACCATGTTGATCAACAGAAAGCTGCTTGATTTGAAAGTGACTTCTGTGGGAGCTGTGCTTCATATATCGCTATGCTTCTGACAAAAGACGATGGACCTGTTTTTGCCCACAAAATTCTGCTGAAATATTGCTGATGTTACCACACCTTTAGAACAACATAAGGATGAGTAAATTATGCCAGTCTTTCATTTCAAACTTTGTGTTGTACTCGTAACTGAAGTTAATGAATGAAATCTTTCACCTGGATTTTTAGCAGATGCTGAGGCTTGGCTCTCCTCCTCAGCTGGGAGGATACGGACAGCAATCCTCCTTGGTCAATTTGAAAACTCCTGTCCTCATTTCCCGAGACAATATGGAAGGAGAAGGGAGGGCCGTTCTGAGGTGTATCTCTGTCTGTTACCAGTAGGTGCAGAATTCCACTGCCCACAGCCTCCCCTTCCTGTAAACAGAAAAACACCATTAATCAAGCCGCACATGCTTGGAAAATACCATCTGACTTTAAGTAAAGTTGTGGCTGTCCTTTCTTGAAATTAGTTGAACACATAAATCCATTCTTAATTTTGATTTTCACAAGTTTTATTGTATTCTACCACTGTGGCAACAGAACGTGTCTTGGTGTCCAGAGACAAATCTTCAGAATTGTTGGAAAAGAATCAATCTGCCCTGATGTTTGTATGTTTCTTGCTGTTTTTCAAAATCAATAGTGTATTTCTGTCACGGGTCTCATTTTTAATGCCAACAAAAAAAACAAATCTAAGCTTGAAGACAGCCCAATTCTGTCAAAATGAAAACACAGCAAGAACAGATGGTGATTTTTATCACTCTGTCTGCATTTTTTCAACAAAGTGCAACCGATTGGATTGACGAGTTTCTCGTCTCCCTTCAAGCTGGCACAACTGGAACATGTAATTGAAACAGAGTGCTTGGTTGGCAGAGATGAGCCTAATTGTTACTGACCACCTACATGGTGCCAAATAGCCGCTGCACTCTAAAGACACAGACACCTTGGGTGAGGTAAATGGGGTGTGAGAAATATTTCCAAGTCAGCAGAGTTGGCCCTATAATTAGAAGCAATGGATCCAGCTGATTTTGAAGGGGTAAACATGCTGGCGCAGAAAAAATGCTATATTATGCATGGCTGATTGGCTCTTTAGTCTGAACTTTTGCCTTCCCCTGTGCCCATGTGTTGCTTAGAGCAGAAATGAGATGACAACTGTTTCCGAAACTTGAAAAAAAGCAGTATATAGAGGCATCTGGTTGGTTTTGGCCTTTGATGTCCCACAACAATATGTGTGATTCAGTGGCCAGTTGAAGGTTGCTGTCTTATTGAGGAGGTAAGAAGTAAATATTCATTTTTAAACTTACTTAATTTCTATCGCAAAATAAGCATTGTAATCATGAAATATTTGCTCGGTTATCTCTGAAGCTCATTTGAATTTGTTCTAGATCATTTGACTTGATATTACGGTTGGATTTTCTTTCTTTTTTTTGGATACCAACCCACTGTGCCTTGGAAGTGTCTGTCTGAAGAAAGTGAAGTCACTGACTAGCTGGGCAGGGAGGTTTTGTGTGTGTGTCTTTACCTGAAGAACGAGGCTGTAATTGATCTGGGAGAACATCGGTGGGTTGTCGTTGACGTCAGATACGGTCACTGTCACCTGGACAGCAGAGGATAAAGGGGGACTGCCTTCATCGGCAGCTTGCACAGTTAATGAGTAGTGCGTTATCTGAAAGGCAAAGAACCGTGTCAGTGGGATTATGAAGATATGAACATCATGGCATCAATAACAGCAGTCAAATATGCACAGTAGTGATTAAAATGTTCATCTGTGATCAGAGGATATAACTAAATCCCTGATAAAACAAGTACGTACGTGTTCTGGGTGGCGATTCAGGAGTGAAACTGAAACTCACCTCTTCCCTATCCAGCATGGAGAGCACCGTTATGTGTCCGGTGCGAGGGTCGATGCTGAACTGCTGCTTTGGATCGCCATTCACAATGGAATACATGATGAAGTTATTCGGAGGCCCATCAAGGTCGATAGCAGTTACCTGAGAAAGATGCAGAATGAATAAAAGGAAGATGAGCACACCTAAGTGATATTGGGTTAGTTCACACAAAAATGAAAATTCTGTATCATTTACTCACCCTCATGTCATTCCAAACCCATAAGACTTTTGTTCATCTTCGGAACATGAAGATCTTTTTGATGAAATCTGACAGCTACCACTTTAACGTTTCAAAAAGTTCATAAAGAGATCGTAAAACTAATCCATAATTGAGCGGTTTAGTCCAACTTTTCTGAAGACAATCACTTTATATGATGAACAGATTGCATGTAGGCTTATATTCACATATATACATTCATCAACTCACACATCAGTTGTGATAAAAGGAAGCTCAAGCATGTTTGCTTGACATGCGACAACCTTTTCATGTTACGCAGCACGTTTGAGCTTCAACAAGAACCAATTAGGTTCAATCTCATGTGTTACGCAGCACGTTTGAGCTTCAACAAGAACCAATGAGGTTCAATCTCATGTGTTATGCAGCACGTTTGAGCTTCTGCAAGAACCAATGAGGTTCATTCTCGTGTTACGCAGCACGTTTGTTACGCAGCACGTTTGTTCTTGCACGTCAAGCAGGTTCGGTTGAGCTTCTGTTTATGTTTGGTGATCAATATGTGAATAAAAGCCTAAATTAGTTTTACAATCTCTTTATGAGCTTTGTGAAGCATCAAAGTAGTAGTTGCAAAGCTGTCTATGGAGGGACAGAAAGCTCTCAGATTTCATCAAAAATATCTTCATTTGTGTTCCGAAGATGAACGAAAGTCTTACGGGTTTGGAGTGACATGAGGATGAATAATTAATGACATAATTTTCATTTTTGGGTGAACTATCCCTCAAAGCAAAGCTTTAAAGCTCTGGTTTATGGCCGATTCTTCTAATCCAGTGGTCTGCATCAGACACGCCTAATGTCACAATGAATATCTGAAAAGGCTGTGTGGGCTCATAAACAATCACCATTAGCTGATTGCTGCATTCAAAATGTTTTTCTGATTGCTTAACTGACAGATGCAGTAAATCATTTGCTCAACAGCTGCCACAATAGCTTGTCTCAATCCCGTCAACAGATTGACAACAGCTGTCTTTTGCTTCATATAAAGAATTGTGGAGAAAGTCTGATTCACATTACATGTGATGTCAAAGGCAGTATGATAACTATCTAAATATCTATGCAATTTAGATATTTTATTACTAATATTTAGATATTGAATCTGCAGAAATAACGCAGTCAGCTTTAGAAAATCTTTATGGATGTTCAGTGACAGTTAAGGAAAAGTGTGATACCTGCAGAACCATGTCCCCAGGTGAAATGTCCTCTGCAATCACGGTTCTGTAGCTACTGCGGTTAAAGACAGGTGGGTTGTCGTTGACGTCTGTGATATTGATGATAACCGTGGCAATGTCACTGAGCAGTGGTTTGCCCCTTGCACCCTCCACTGACAGGTAATACTCGCGGCAGAGCTCAAAATCCAGCGCAGCGTTCAACGACAGCAAACCTGTGGCACAGAGCAACAAAATCACATCCGGTCCTGGCTGGTATTCTTAGTTCTTCTCAGAAAACATCTATCTCTATATCAGTTTGCCCAGATATACTGACCAGCTGGTTTAAGTTTGTTCTGTAAAAAGATCTCAAACCATTTACTTTGATAGGTTTGGCTTAAAAAAGCACAAATACTGTAGGCTCGATATCGCTTCATAAAAGTGTGGGCAAAATTCAAAATATGGTCTGGAGGTTTGATGAGGAGCTCATTTACAATTCTCACATAAACTCGTTTCTAATGTGAAAGATTAAATATCAAAGATTTATTGTTCAGTGTCTATAGATTTCTATCCAGACTAATTCTGCTGTACTGTGTGCCTAACATACTGTATGTTCAGCATACAGTGCTCAGCGTAAATGAGTACACCCCCTTTGAAAAGTAACATTTTAAACAATATCTCAGTGAACACAAAAACAATTTTTACTCAAATTAGGGTGATGCAAAAATGAGTACACCCCACTGAAAGTCTCTGGAGCAAAGCTAAATTTTAGACTACAAATGTCTAATTTAACAAGAATTCAACCACAGGTGAGTCTAATTATTCATTACACGTGAATGACAGTTAAACCATTTCAAAATATAATACCTTCTTAAAATATAAAATCTTTTATTTGCTGACCTCATAGAAAACTTGCAATCAATCTTGACTTATACATGTACTTCCCAGAGGAGTTGGACTGAATGCATGATCTCTTTTATGCAATGTTGCATTTCTCTTTTTGCAAAGCGGTTGATTCCAACAAGAGGCTGATTCATCTAAAGTGTTTGAAAAGCCAGTGGGATTTGCTCTGTGCATTATGGATAGACGCTGCTATTGTATGTCTTATTGTCCAGCAGCAGAGAAAGTTTACTACTGGACCTCTTGCTGATCTGTCTTCTCACATTAGAAGTAATAAAATAAGATGGAACAGAACAACAAAAGAGCATTGGCATTTTTGCTTAGCTCAAGAATCGAGTTTTCAACAAGTGCAAAATTGCTCTCTGTAATGTTTCTTTTCATTGATTTAAAAGATCAAGGGCTATGTTGTGTCACTTAATGGCTTTCTTACAGATCCACCACCATATTATTAACAGCGCTGTGTTCGTCCTTGGCACATGTTCTGTCAATATAGGTGTGTTTGTGCTTGAACATAGAGCTTGTGTTCCTTGCAAGAGTGAACAGCCATAGTAATCCTCGTCTAAGCAAAAGGAGCACTTGTCAATGTCAAGTGTGATGAAGATGCATCTCTGCATTTGGCCATGAATGGCTCACTAGGGCCAAATGTGTATTTGTAGATCATTTAATTGTAGAATGGAGAGGCTGTTATGGAAACAAATGGCTTAGCATTTATAAAAAAAAATACCAGTTCATATGAACTGCAATAACCTTCAATGTCAGACATCAGTTTATGTCCGGTCTTATTTTTATTTTTTATTCAGTTTGAATGACAGTAACAGCTTTTGAACATTCTGTCAGCGCAGAGATCACAGCCCACTGATATTGTCGTGACACTGTGACACTGAATCGTGGGTAATAAGATGTAAAACTGTGACATCTACTGGAAGATGCAAAAACTGAAAAAAATTATTTCATGATGAGGGTTTATATGATTCATGATTTCCTGGAATGGCAAAACCATGTGCTTAATTATGTCATAATGTCTAAACTATAGCTCTTCTTATCCTATGATGTTGATGGCACACATATGAATGTTTTATTGACAATAAAAGATCACTTCCCTTCAGCTCTCAATGACAAATACCGTGTCAAATATCTTTGCCTATTTTCATAATTAGTGTGAGAAAGAATGGATGTCTTACTTGACTGATGATCAACACCCAGATACACAAAAGTACAACGTATTGAACATATTGTACCTCATTGTTATTCACAAAAAAAATTTAAATACACTACTTCGATCTGTCTACCTTGACTAAGGTCCTTATGGGTGGGGGAAAAAATTGCAGTAATTAGCCTACAGTAACCTGCAAAACGAGTTACTTGCAAAAAATTAACCCTTGTGGACCTCCTAGTTTTAATGAACGTGCAAACATGCAAGTTCATCCATCAGGTAAAGGTAAGCAGTGATGTTCTTATTTTTATCATTTTAAAATTGCAGTGGCAAAACTGCGTTATGTTGTTAATTAAATTATGATTTTTCACCAAAGTAGGTCTAGTAATTGTCTAATAAGGTGATCAATGCTACTATTTTTATATGTATTTGTGTGTAATACATGTCTGCATCATGAAAATCATCTAACTCCTTAATCCATCAGTGTTACTGGTTCTTATTACGTTTAATTAGGTGTAACTGCCAACAGTAAATTACATTTATTTATTTTTTAATCCTGCAATTATTCAGTTTGACCTTGCATGAAATGAGAAAAAGGCAAATATAGTGTAAGTGGTTTGATGTATGATTGATGAGTTTCATTTTCACAAAAAATATATTAATAAATAAATGGGAATGCCAGTACAATTGTAAAATGGCTCAATTATTTCATGCTACACACACACAAAACATTCTCATGCACAAATTTTATTTGATTATTATAGACAAAATGTGATCAGCTACCACGTTTTGGTAAGACAGGGGGGCACTTGAGAATAATCCAAGATAAAAAGTTTGACAACTATTGTTATAAAACCCTCAGGTTTTCTTCAAAGAAGATTTCTACTGAATTCTAGTGGTGTCAGGATAGAAAATATAAAAACGAGAACTGAAATGATGGGAATAAACAAGCTAACAATTGCCTGTGTAGATTCAAAACATGTCAGCACAGGACTTCAATTAAACATTTACTCATGCTGAAGAAGATTCCAGCTTCACACAACAGCAATAAAGTCACAGATGCTAATATGTCTATTTACATAGATGACAAACAGATTCAGCCTCAAACTCATTGTAATTTTTTGTGACACTGACTTGAAGTTAATTGGGCTACAGTTAAGTCTTCTCAGATCAGAATTTTTAATAAAAAAGGGTTAAAGAAAATTAAAAGTGTCAAAGATATGCATGTTTTTACTTTCCTTAATTTCCTTACACAATTTCCTTGTGAGTGTATTTATTTTACCAATATTTTTAAATATATTTAGATTAGAGGTGCACCATTGCTAAATTTCTCTGCCGATACCGACAGCCGGTTTTAAAATCATTTTCCAACTCCCCTAGAGTTAAACAGTTGAGTTTTACCGTTTTCGAATCCATTCAGCCGATCTCCGGGTCTGGCGGTACCACTTTTAGCATAGCTTAGCATAGTTCATTGAATCTGATTAGACCGTTAGCATCTCGCTCAAAAATGACCAAAGAGTTTCAATATTTTTCCTATTTAAAACTTGACTCTTCTGTAGTTACATCGTGTACTAAGACAGACGGAAAATGAAAAGTTGCGATTTTCTAGGCCGATATGGCTAGGAACTATACTCTCATTCCGGCGTAATGATCAAGGAACTTTGCTGCCGTACCCATGGGTGCAGCAGGTGTAAGTTTTTATTTGAGTGTAATTATTATATCTGAAAATAAAAAGCAGCTGAATATAAAATTTCTGTTGTTAATTGTAACCTGTAATATTGTAGTGTACCAAATGAGAGGGTTCCCTGTATAGTTTGCAACATTATTTGGGAGAGATTTTTTTTCCTTAAAGGAACACTCCATGTTTGTATAAAAACTTAGTATCACATAAGGTAGTTTTCATAAGCACTTGTCTTCATGGCAAATTTACACAAAAATAATTAACAGTAAATAGGCTCCTCTCTAGTGTTTATATATATATATATATATATATATATATATATAGATATAGATAGATAGATAGATAGATAGATAGCTAAGGAGCTGTGAACATTGGAAAACATTCCTGAGGTAAATTTGACATGATGTGACATATTGTTCACAAGCTGTTTTATTAACGTCTTTATGCGGTTGAAACAAATAAAGTGATTACATGAGACGTGATACATTCTGGTAAGTTGTACTAGGCTATATCTTTCAACATACCTTTGATATTCATTCATGTTTTTCGAGATATAACTTGTATTGAAGAGGAAGAAAAGACTGAACTGAGGCATTACAGCGATCTGACACGTCACATTTAAGAGTGTCAAAACGCCATTTATTATTTTAATTTCATGATAAAATGGACAGAATTTGAAAACTGAAACTTTTATTCTTATCAGAAGTAACAAAGCACAAAGCCTTTTGCGATTATTGGACAGGACGCGCTACAAATAATATTTGATGTAGCAAAAAATAAAAATAAAAACGCAGATCTGGCAACCCTGGCTTGAAATACGGGTGATTCACAGGGTCAAAAAGAGCCTGCTTTTGCGTCACTATTTTTAAACTGTTAATGCGTTAAAATTCAACACAAAAGCTGGTTTGCCAACCGCCAAGAAGAAGGAGAAATTCAACACAAGGGTGATTTTCTTTACACACAGTATGTATGAGTTGCAGTCTGAACAGGTTTTTCCGCACCCTTTTGATTGACAGGATATAATCGGCTCTGATCATCGGCCGTTTTTAAACGATAGTGATAATAATAGCTTTTATCGGCCGATACCGATTGTTGGCCTTTACATTGGTGCATCTCTAATTTAGATAAATGTTCAAGATTTTTTTTTTTTTTTTTTGTATAAATATTATTAATCCTAAAAATCATATTTTGTTGATATTTAACAATCCAAACTAACCGTTTCTTGTCATTTTTCCTGTTCGTTCCACTTTGATTGCATCATGATAACAGATTATGTCAAAATACCAAAAAATAAACCCCAAACTACCTTTCTGTTTCTAAGTGTTTCTATGTGTAAAATGACATGTTTGATGTCTTGCCGCATATTCCAGGATTCATAACTACAAAACAAATTAAACATCTAATTTAAAAAGCCCTTACCTGTCATGGGGTTTATCTGGAATCGTCCATCTTCATTGCCAGAGAGGATAGTATATCGCACAGGCTCATTATCGGTGGCATCTTTAGTGAGGGCAGACACACTGATCACCTCCGATCCGATCTGGAACGATTCTGGGATCTGTACATAGTACTCCGAGCTAAGAAACAATGGCTGGTAATCACTCAGGATGACCACATGAACAGAAATGGTGGCAAAGGAGAAAAGTCGAGGGAGGCCACGGTCTGTGGCTTTTACTTTCATCTCATAAGTGGACTTGGTCTCATCAGCTAGAGATCTCTCCAGTCTCAAAATGCCTGAGATTTCATCTAGGGAGAAGAAGCCACTGTCGGCACCTTGAAGAGAATACCTCACCTCTGAGTTTATACCTGGAAGAGTTATACAACATAATATTCTCAGTATTTCAACAGATGACAGATGTTTTTTACAGAATACGGAAGTTTGTTGTGCATAGCCCCCATTTGCAACTCTTTATTTATGTTCACATTGCAAGATAAAAACATTATGTTCTTTGACTTTGCACATTTGTGCATTACTTATGCTTAGAAAGTAAGGGCATTAAAAGGATAGTTCACCCAAAAATGAAAATTCTGTCATCAAAAAATATTATGGAAGTCAATGGCTACCGTCAACTTTCTGGTTTTAAAATATCTTCTTTGTGTTCAACAGAAGAAAGAAACAGATTTGGAACAACTTGAGGGGGAGTAAATGATTAATTTTAATTTTTGGGTGAACTATCCCTTTAAATCACTTGTTGAAGGCATATTATATAAGAGCAAAGTAGTTCAAAATTCACATGAATCCCTGTGACGGTACTCTACATGTTCGCACACATCTCCAGGTGTGGTCTCCAGGTGTGGTCTGTCCCTCTCTAATCATGTTTCTCTGTCACAGCTTTCAATCCTACATCAAACGTTGCATACCTTTAGGTGTTCAACATGCATGTGATGGGTCAAAGAAAAAAGCTGTGGGGCTTTTAATGCTTTCTAAGTGGATAAGCCGAAAATAGTCTGTGTGTTTTGCTTTAAACCAGCCATTCGTGACAAGAGAAACAGTGCCATACCTGTGTCTGGATCTTTGGCATAGATGACAGCAATAGGCGTCCTAATTGTGGTGTTGTCAAACACAGTGATTTCATAATGGCTCGTGGAGAATTGCGGCGAGTTGTCGTTCATGTCCTGCACCATGAGTGTGACATCTGCCTGACAAGAGCGGCCACCACCATCAGTCGCTTTGACAACAAGATCATACGCTGATTCCTGCTCGCGATCCAAGACTGCAAGGGTGAATAGCTCACCTAAAAAAAAAAAAAAATTTTAAAACATTGGAACAAGGTGAAACAAGGCTTAAACGACAATAACAGGGGAGGGTTAAACACTGTGTTGTAACATGTATGGAATCTAAGACGAGCCTTGACTAGTTATTTATTTGATAAATGTGTGCAACAGATTATTTACTTGGAGTTAGCGGTTTCATTTCTTTACCATGGCTGCAAAAACAAAGAAACTTGCTGTTTCAAGAACTTAACACTACAGAGTTGGACACAGTCCTGACTCCTTTGTTTCTATATTTGCCCAAAGCATTTCTTGCATCTTGTATCTTGTTAACCCAATATAACCGTCTTAAAAGATGTTACTTAGATAGGCTCCCCTAGAAGAGATTAGGTCACATAAACGTATCATAAATCAAATACTCTCATTGTTTTCAAGGAATTCCAAAAATTCCAAATGTCCTGAGAAAGTTGCCTCTTATCTTCTTTCTTGATTTGATTTCCTCGAACAGTAAGCAAAAGCAATCTCAAACTTTTCTTCAATCTCAAACTGCTCCAAACAGTGAAACCTACAGGAAGATCGAGAGATCAAAATTACCAGTTTTGGAGTCAAGATGGAACTTGTCTGCATTAGGTCCATGAAGAGTAAATGACACCAGGCCGTTTGTTCCAATGTCGGGATCAGAAGCAGAGATCTTCAGGATGAACAAGCCTGATGAAGAATTCTCCATGACTGTCTCGGTATAAAGTAACTGGGAAAAGGGAAAAAAGTTGGACTAAGTGGGACATTTTCCAATAAAAAAGGTTGCCATCAACCAACATCAAATTTCTTGTTTTGTACTTTGTGAACAATAAACCAAGAACTTTTAGAATTTCTTCAATTTAGGTTCTAGTATGTAGGCTTTTCTACAGGAACTTTTATGTCCCAGGAGTGATTTTTAAAGGGAACCTAAAATGCCCCTTTTCACAAGATGTAATATAAGTCTCTGGTGTCCCCAGAATGTGTCTGTGAAGTTCCAGCTCAAAATACCCCAAAGATCATTTATTATAGCATGTAAAATTTGCCTCTATTTGGGCATGAGCAAAAACATGCCATTTTCGTTTGTGTACCTTTAAATGCAAATTAGCTTCTGCTCTCCACCCCCTTTCCAGAAGAGGGTGGAGCCTTTACAGCTCGTGCTTCGGATACTCAGGCAACAACAAAACTGGAGAATCTCACGCAGCAAAAAAAAAAAAAAAAATGGAACAGCGTATTTTCAGACACTGCTTCTGATTTATGGGGATTATAAAAAAGCAGTGGGTGGATTTTTATCATTATAGGCTGTTTTTTTACACACACTGTGGACAAACATCAGTGTTCAAACACCTTATAAAAGTGAATTTTGCACAATAGGTCCCCTTTAACTGAATAAATGCCAACATCTTTTTTTTTATGAATATCACATTAAAGCCACCATGTGTTACTGTCTTCATCATTTATTTTATTTATTTATTTATATTAAGCATGTATTTTCTATATATCCACAAGGACAAAACTGCCCATAGTTGAAGAAACACACATAAAAAATGCAAAAACATACTGATATCTTCTGGAGAACGCCTGACTTACTTGCTCACACAAAGGACTGTTGTCATTGAGGTCAAGAACATGGACTTCAACATTGGCAGAGGTTTGAAACCTTCCATCTGTGGCTATTACATTAAGGGTGTATTTGTCTTTGTCCTCTCTGTCAAGCGGACTTTTGGAAATCACTGTCCACTCGTCCCCTGCTGCTGTGACTGAGAACTGGCCCAATGGGTCTCCATCTTCAGAGATGAAAACAGCAACAGTATGTGTTTAAAACCAAAATACATAATTTTGCCCATGGAAAAACATGTTTATACAACAACCAAAGTTGAAGTAAAATGTCAAAGCTGAGCTGTAAAGCCAGACTGCACAGAAGAACTATCAGTTTCATTATATTAATAGTATTTTATTAACATTCTATTAATAGACAGGCAATCAGCCATAATTTAACTAAACAAGTGACTTTGCGTACCTGTTATATAACATACAATCTGTCTATTTTCTGCAGACACATCTTTATCAGTGGTTGTCAGAGTGACAATGGCTTCTCCAGGCCTGCTGTTCTCTAGGATGGACCCTTGGTACAGTTCCTCTGTAAACTGGGGTGGGTTATCATTTTCATCTGTGATAGTCACCTCAACTAGAACTGAAGAGGTCAGTTTGACAGTGTCACCATGATCAGTGGCCACCACATAGAATCTATGAAGCTGTTTGGTCTCAGAATCAGCCTCCTTTAAAGCAATAATCCAGCCAGTTTGCGAATCAATTGTAAACATGTCGCCAATATCATCTGACTCCGGCTCAACTGTATATGAGACTTCTCCGTTGACGTTTGTGTCTGCATCATTAGCTGTCACTTGAATAACCGTGGTGCCAGGGGGCAAATTCTCAGCCAGGAAGGCCTTATAGGGGTCGGCCTCAAACATAGGCCGATTGTCATTAACATCTTGAACCTCTATGTGAACAGACACAAGAGATGCAACATCGGTGCCATTGTGATTTCCTTGAGCGATCACATCAATCTTGTATACTTTGGTTTTTTCATGGTCAATGTTCTTCTGGACCACAACTGTACCGCTATCTTTGTCGACAGCAAAAGCATGCTCTTTGTTGCTGTCTATAGTGTTGCCATTCACCAAGCTGTATATAAGCGGCATGTCAGCATCTGCCTTGACTGTGCCTATCTCATATCCAATAGGGAGATCCTCAGATGCTGAGAAAGAGTACAATGGCTCGGTAAACCGGGGCAGAGTGATCTCTGGTGGGACCACCTTGACCTGTACTGGCACAGAGGAGTTGTAAAAAGGAATGCCTCCATCTCGAGCCTTAACTTTGAAGGTGAAAATCTTATTCTCCAAACCAACAAGACTCTCTTTGACGCTGACCACTCCGGTAAAAGGGTTGACCTCAATAACATCTTCAGTAACCTCCTCCGCTTCTTCTACTGTGTAAGTGACGTCAGCATTTTTACCTTCATCTGCATCATAAGCCATTATCTGTATCACTGGCGAGCCTTTGTTTACTGTGGATTGAATGGAAATCTGATACTCTGAGGCTTTAAATTGAGGGATATTATCATTCTCATCTGTCAGAATGATCTTTACAGTGCAAAACCCCACTCTTCCTCCACCATCCTTAGCCATGACCTTAATCGCGATAACTCTTTGCGATGGATTTTCTCTGTCCAATGACTGAGAAGTCACAATTTGTCCATCTTCATCGATGGAGAACTTCTCATCGGCAAGCTTGTTAATTATGGTGTAGTCTACACTGCCGTATGGCCCATCATCCGGGTCAATAGCAGCCAGTCGGATCACACGAGTTCCCACTTCGGCATTCTCAGCCAGATCTGCCTCGTAAATGTTCTGGCTAAAATAGGGGCTGTGCTTGTTGCCGTTTGTCATGTCAATGTTAACAGGGGCAGTCTTCTGAAACACACCATCGGAAACTGCAACGGTGAGGTTATAAAATGGATCCAGGTTTCTTTTGCAGACATTAGAAAATGAGATAAGTCCAGATGATTCATTAATAGAGAAATATCTCCCCTCATTGCCAGATAGGATCTTATATTGGAGGTCATCCTTACTATCGGGGTCTGAAGCCTGAACTTTGATAACGATGTGGCCACAAGTGGCCATTTCATCAAGAGAGGCCCGATAAGATGGCTCACTAAAATCTGGAGGGTTGTCATTGACATCTATGACGTTCACAATGATGTGAGCCTCACCGCTGAGCGGTGGTGCACCTTTATCTGTGGCTTTAACTTTCAGAGTGAACTGCTGCGTGGTTTCATAGTCCAATACTTGCAATGTCACCAAAATCCCACTTAGTGGGTCAATTTCAAAGAAATCACTTTTGTCAATCAATTGGTAAGTTACATCTGAATTTCTGCCTGAATCTTTGTCAACAGCTGAGACCTGTAAAACAGATGTGCCTATTGGAAGGCCCTCAGACACATCTGTAACATAAGACAGATTCTGAAAGACAGGGGCATTGTCGTTTATATCTTCCACATCAATCTCTACTTTGGCTTCGCTAAAGGTACCAGTCACCGAATCTGTGGCACGAACAGTCAAAATATGCTTTGTTTGAGTCTCAAAGTCTAGGAAATCAGTGACACTTAAGACCCCTGTTTTGAAATCGATGTTGAAAAACCTGGAGGCGTTGTCTTCCTCTAGATTGTAGATAAGGCGGTATCCTTCTGGGTTTCTTGCTTGCACATGCAGAATCGTTGTAAGAGGATTAATATTCTCAGGTAATTTCAAAGGGTAGTACTGGCTTTGAAATATTGGATGAGAACGATTTTGCACTTGGATGTAGAGTGTCCCGGCGGCTGACAGACTCGGCTCACCCTCATCTGATACCAGTACAGTGAGCACATATTTATTCATAGACTCAAAGTCTAAAGGTCTTTTAAATGACACATCCCCAAGATAATCGTCGATCTGGAAGAGACTGAAATCATCCTCCAGTAAAAATATTATAGATCCATTCTCACCGAAGTCGTCGTCGGTCGCTAGCACTTGAAAGAGAACATCCCCTGGTTCAGTTTCCGCCGATATCATCAGTGAATGAGGCAAATTTGATATTTTCGGTGCATTGTCATTGATATCATCTATATAGACCTTAACATGAGTGACATCCACACGTGGTGGATGCCTCATGTCTCGGACCTCCACGGAAACATTGTACTCATCCTGCTCCTCCCGATCAAAAGGAACTCCGGTGGTCTGCAGGACTCCAGATGATGGAACCACCGCAAATTTCCTATGTGGGTTCAAAACAGTGTACTGCAAGGGCTCGTTCAGATAGCTACCTGTTGCTCTCAGGACGGCTAAAGTTTTCACAGATGTAGTGTTCTCCAGTACAGTGGCTACATGCATCCTGTCCTCAAACTTCAGACTAGTCTTTGTTGCATTGGTGATATTGAATTTCACTAGGGTAGTGTCTTTATATAACCCATCGGAGGCAGTTATCTTCAACTCATTATGGGACTGTAGATCAGATGAATCATTCACTGAGATGATTCCAGTGGACTGGTCTATTTTAAATGCATTTTTATTACGACTTTCCGAAATCATGTAGGTGACTGCTGAATCTGCATCATGAGCCGTCACTTGGATCACTTTCATGTCTTCAAAAACTGGTAAGGTCAAGGCAGTTTCATATACAGGTAAAGCAAATTTGGGCGGACAATCATTAAAGTCCAGGACACGAATGTTTACTCTGCAAGGCTTGGAAGAACTTAGCGATGGCTCACCAGAATCCCACACCTGAACGCTGAAGAAAAATTCAGGTGTTTCCTCAAAGTCAACTGTACTCTTTAAGAAGATGGTACCCATACTCGGATCTATTTTAAACACTTTCTGAGCTGCAGGCTCAAGGATTTGGAAGACCAGAAGTGCATTTTTGTCTTTGTCCGCATCTGACGCCTTGATCACCAGTGGCGTGTTGTTCTCACCAGTCACTATGCTGTTTATGGGCGCAGACTCACTAATCTGCCCGTAATAAGTGTTCTGACGGAAAACAGGGGCGTTGTCATTTTCATCTATCACATAAATGTAAATAACAGCATCAGATGAGACTCCTGCTGTATTTGTAGCTCTTATTTGTAGACGGTAGGAGGGGTGTTGCTCAAAATCGAGTGCATTTTGGACAGATAGTAGTCCAGAGTTGATGTTAATGTGGAATGTCCCATTGGGGTCGCCTTGATTGATCCTGTACAGCACTGAGGACGGGCAACTGGCGGAGACAGATAGCACAGGGGAGCCAGGAGGTATGGCCTCACTTATCTCAGTGATGTATTCTTCAGAGGAGAACCTGGGTGGTGTGAATTCAGACAGCTTTACAGTGATGGTAACAGGGCAGAGGGCACTGCGCTGAGGAAAGCCCTGATCTGTGGCTTTTACTGTGAGGTGATAGCGCTCCTGCGGAAGTTTGTCTAATGCATCAAATACATGAATGCTTCCTGTCTCCTTGTCGATTTCAAAGGCACCATCCACATTTCCACCTGGACAAAAAAGGAGATTGTTTACTTTAAGAGAATTTTGTTAAATGTCAAAAACAGATTAAATGTGATTATCATTTTTTAATTGCCACCCAAGAGTATTATTTATAAATTCCACCTTAAAACTGAGTATTAAGGCAAGACTTCATTAATTTATATCTGTGCTTTACATGAAGTTAAAAAGCAAAGGTAATATAGTGCTCCAGGCAAATTTCTTACCAGAGTGAAAGGAATAAACAATCTCTGCATTGCTCCCTGTATCCTTATCCAGGGCTTTGACTCTTAGCACTTCAATGCCAGGGAGTGCCAGATTACTTATGGTGCCCTCGTAAAGGGAATTCAGAAAAGATGGGATATGGTCATTACAGTCTTCTACATGCACAACAACCTTCGCAAAGTTCTTTTTTATTGGGATCTTGTCATCTCGTACCTGGAAAGATAAAGTACATGGGTCAATGTGTGTGGGGTGCAAGAGTTAGGGAGATAACTTTTGACCAGCGATGACCCTTTTAGGCACTTTATTGAGGTCAGGAATTTTTCTGTAATGTGGATTTATGGTATTCACTGTGCTCTGACCTCACTATGCCAGGAACTCAAGATAATTAATCAAGATGATTTAACTGGAATCCTAAAACAAAATGATTTCATGCACATTTAAAGGGTTAGTTCACCCAAAAATGAAAATTCTGTCATTAATTATTCACCCTAATGTCGTTCCACACCCTTCGTTCATTTTCGGAACACAAATTAAGATATTTTTGATAAAATCCGATGGCTCAGTGAGGCCTCCATTGATAGCAAGATAATTAACACTTTCAGATTCCCAGAAAGCTACTAAAGACGTATTTAAAACAGTTCATGTGACTACAGTGGTTCAACCTTAATGTTATGAAGCAACGTTAATACTTTTTGTGTGCCAAAAAAACAAAATAATGACTTTATTCAACAATATCTAGTGATGGGTGATTTCAAAACACTGCTTCATGAAGCTTTACGAATCTTTTGTTTCAAATCAGTGGTTCGGAGCACATATCAAACTGCCAAAGTCACGTGATTTCAGTAAACGAGGCTTCGTTACGTCATAAGTGTTTCGAAATTTCAATAGTTCACCACTAGTGGGTGTGACTTTGGCAGTTTGATATGCGCTCCAAACCACTGATTCGAAACAAAAGATTCGTAAAGCTTCAAAGCTTAATAAAGCAGTGTTTTGAAATCGCCCATCACTAGATATTGTTGAATAATTTCTTCTTCTTTTTTTTGGCGCACAATAAGTATTCTCGTCGCTTCATAACATTAAGGTTGAACCACTGTAGTCACATGAACTGTTTTAAATATGTCTTTAGTAGCTTTCTGGGCATCTGAAAGTGTTAATTATCTGTCAGTGGAGGCCTCACTGAGCCATCGGATTTTATCCGAAATATTAAACATCTTAATTTGTGTTCCGAAGATGAATGAAGGTCTTACGGGTGTGGAACGACATGAGGATGAGTAATTAATGACGGAATTTTCATTTTTGGGTGAACTAACCCTTTAATCAAAGTATCATTTTTTTCTGGCTTGATTTTGTAATAGCCTTGATTGCTCTGGCTATTATTACTATTTACATAAGACCTTGAGATGAGAGTCTAGTTGAATCAAGTCAAGTGTCACTTTACCATTACAATCAGAGTATGAGTGGAGATGGTCTCATAGTCTAGCTCCTCTTTAATGACAAGCAGTCCACTCCTCTGGTCCAGGTGAAAGTACTTGAGGCTGTCTGGGTTGAGGCTGCTGTGGATGGTGTAAAAGAGTCCACTGTTGGCATCTGCATCATGGGCACTAATGTGAAGGATCTCCTTCCACGGAGATGTGTCCTCTGGCACCCTTACTTCATAGAGGCTCTTCAAGAACATGGGTCGATGCTCATTTATATCCACTACTTGAATGTAGGCCTAAGAGAAGAAAGACAAACCACTACACTCTCAGCTGTCCATTGGCTTAAAGTGAGACATATTAAAATGCAGACCTGATAACAATGGTAAATCTTTCATCTCGGATTCTATTTGCAGAGGTGCATGCTATGAATTTATCGACTATGCGCTCGATGTGTGATGGATTTGGCATGTGTGCTCATACCTGAGTGGTTATGGCCTGAAATCCATCTGTGACTCTGACTGTTAAGTTGTAATGAGATCTTCTGCCTGCATCCAGACGTCTAGCTTTCACAATACTCCCTGTGTTCTTCTCAATGTAGAAGTCCTGCTCTTCATCACCACCTAAGATACCACAGTGGTTAGATCAGTGGTTCTCAACATGGGTCAGAGGTTTGATCTGAACCAAACACATAAATGCACATATTTAGGATAGCAAAATAAAAGCCTTACGAACTTCAAAAAGAAGATTAAAAACCTTCCAGTGTAACTTATTCATCAAAGGGCTTGTATCCAATCAATCTTTATGGTATTTTGGTGCATATTTATCTGTTACTTCTCTAGCTGGATGATTAAAATTTAAGTTAATGTTATTTGCATTTCAATATTCCATAATTAAAATAACCCACGACAAATAAAACTTATTACAATCTTTGCATTTGGGTCTTTTCATTGCTTTGCCTCCAAATTAAATAGGTGTTGTTGTATACAGTACAATACTTTTAATTATGAATTTATGTAATTGTGTTGATTCTGATTGCCTTTATTTAGGTTTACAAATTTGTTTTGAGCCATAGTGTGCATTATTGACTGCTAAGATCAATATTAATTCAATATTATATTAATATTGAATTTTAATGTTTGATTTGAAAAGAATTGTTTACTTTACAATACTACTTTACTATGTTGTTTGTGTCTTGGGTGACCATAAAATCTGCTGTGTTAGAAAAACATTGGGCCAGAATAACATGTTGTTTCACACATCTGATGGTTTACCATCGACACCTCTGTGTGAACTTTTGTGGGTGAACCCGTATGCATTATTTTAAGAGCTGAGTGAGAAACACGAAGTGTTATGACAGTAAGATTCAGGTGAAGTGTAATCCACATACAATCCTCTACAATTCGCAATTACATGACTAGCAACAAAAAAAAGCCTTGATGAAAAGTACCAGTATACTGTAGATTTCACATTTGAGAGTATGGGTACCAATCACACAACCGCTCTATAATACCCACATGAGTCTTTGTTGTTATGCCCATCCAGGTACAATAATGACAGAAAACAAGGCCACATTAGGAGGGCACTCCTGGCACACTGTTCATGAGATCAGCACTATTGTTTAAGGGAAAACATTTGGCACAAGTATAAAAAGACCAGACGTCTTACTCAGTGGGGGCAAATTCATGCCTGCTTTAACAGATGGTGTTTATTAAGAATTCCACCTATTGAAGTCTTTCTGGTCCCATTTTAATACAACTGTAATTACAAGTGTCTCTTCACTATATTCCTTTCCAAACTTTACAAAGCAGTCTTCAAATGGATTTATCATCCTCTTAGCTGAAGACCAACCATATCTAATACTAGCCTTGATGGAGGCTTTGAGATACGTTCTGAAGAAAAGCTGTCTGAAGATCTTTTGTTGCTTTTTTATTATTATTTTTTTGAATCAATACGTAACTGGCTTCTCAATGCCTTCAAACTAAATGATAAAAAGTTAGGGTTGGGGACAAAGTTAAGCAGAATAGAAATAGTTTTATGTAATTATTTAAACTTTTTAATCTTATATTCTAATCAAATATGATTATTTTTTCTTCATTTTTGCCCTGCTGTTTATGTAAATCATTGTTTTTTATTTAAAAAATCATCCTTTAGGTGTAGGGTTTACAGAATAGTTACAGACTAGATTAGTTTTAATTATTAATTTATTTAATCACATCACTTCTTCTAACTGTCTGGATTCATTTAGAAATCCCCAAAGGTAGAGAATTAAATTGAAAATCATCATTCAATGTTAATGACATTAAACCATATATGTGACCTAACATTAATAATCACAAAATTATGCATGACAAATTCAGAGGAACATATAAGGTAATGTATGACACTGAGTCCCAAATCAAAGAGTCCTTTTCATCAAATTGACCACAGTTTCTTTGTTAAAATATAATGTGTAAGTATCTAAGTGTAAGATAACGAATTTAAATTAATGCAGGCCTCGCTGTCATTATATCATATTCAATAGAACCATGCTGTGATAAAACAAGTTCTGTAGCTGGTGAACTTTCTTCCTTGTGGTTAATTTTTCCTCCCTACTACAAATGCTTCTGATTTATTTCCACTGAAGCCCATTTCTCTCTGAGCGAGTCTGCGGGGCTGAAGGTAAGAATGTGGGGAGTAGAGTGAAGGTCAGGTTCAGCCCTTAACTGCAGGCGAATATGTGCTGCTTGCACGGGCACAGAGAGAGTGATGGAAGCTCCTCTGGTGCTCTGGCTTGTCATCTGAAGAAATGTGTCACTGCTAAGATCTGCCTCCTGGCACAGATCTTATCACAGAGAGGGAAGCTATAGCATCACAGTGACACCCGACCCCCTACATGCCATATTGGCTGCCCATGACAGCCAAATTACACACCTTCTATACCATTTGACTCTAATAAAATTGTTTTTCTTTCTTTTTGCATAGCTATTTTATAAAACATGAATTTATAGGCCTACTCTACTGTAAAACCCAGTGATTTCTGAGGCAAAACTAACAATTATTTTATAATATTATTTTTTAAACAAAAACATCACTAAATGTTGTTAGATTTATGCTTAAAGGGGACCTATTATGCAAAATTCACTTTTACATGATGTTTGAACATAAATGTGTATTGGTAGTGTGTGTACACAACCACCCTATAATGATAAAAATCCACCCACTCCTCTTTTTTAATCCCATAAATCACAAGCAGTGTCTCAGAACAAGCAGTTTGCAGATTCTGTACAAAGTGACGTCACTTTGTACAGGCCCCGCCCATGACTGTTGA
The DNA here is from genome assembly GCF_019924925.1 of Ctenopharyngodon idella. Taxonomy (NCBI): domain Eukaryota; kingdom Metazoa; phylum Chordata; class Actinopteri; order Cypriniformes; family Xenocyprididae; genus Ctenopharyngodon; species Ctenopharyngodon idella. The sequence continues at coordinate 4,447,144 of NC_067233.1, forward strand.
CGGACACTGCCGTATTAGCACAGACCCCGCCCTGAGCGATACACTCGCCGCCATTTTCTCCAGACCGGAGCAGCTGTAGCGACAAGAATGGAGTTGTTTTACGGATATAAAGTTTTCCTGGTTTATTAAGCACCCCAGAAAAGGCAAAAGGTCTGTATAGATTTGTTTACTGTTAGTTGTAAACGAGTGTTTTTGTGTAATTCGCTGTGTATGTTGATCAAAATGCGAGGGAGAGAGAGAGAGAGTTTATGGATAAGACCTTAATGTGCACTTCTTGTACTGTGTTTTATTCAGCTCTTACAGTGATTTTCTGGAGTGAAAACAGACGCTTCATCTTTTGTGTGAAGTACAATAAACTTCGACGGGGTCCACTACTATGGATATAATATGGATAAAAGCAAGTTGACAACATAAGTTATATCTGCAATTAACTAAACTATACCTGTTCTATCGGCACGCAGCAGATATTCTCTGGCTCTCTAGGCATCATTGTCCGACTCCGGTTCGAACTAAACACTGCTACAGACAGTTTCTGACATTTTCAGTGCGTGAGATTGTCCTGTTTTGTTGTTGTCTGTATGCTGGAGCATGAGCTCTTGAAGCTCCACCCTCTTCTTGAAAGGGGGCTGAGAGCACCAGCTCATTTGCATTTAAAGGGACACACAAAAACGGCGCGTTTTTGCTCACCCCCAAAAAGTGGCAATTTTAACATGAAAATAAAAAATTATCTGTGGGGTATTTTGAGCTAAAACACTCACTCTGAGGATATCAGAGACTTATTTAAAGGGGCATAATAGGTCCCCTTTGAAACAAGAAAAAAAATGACCATGGGATAAAAAAAATCTTGTTTATGTTCATTCATTGTAAAGAGCAATGGTATGGTAAATGATAGAGCCTTGCTTACCGATAATGTCAAAAAAGAGCAGGTTCTTTGAGATCTCTGTTCGAATGATTCCCACCATGTCAGAGACAGGATCTGTCTCCATCACCACATAGTTGAAGGGCGGCTCATCAAAAGCCAGTACCTCAGAGTTGGACTCAGGTTGGGGCACCCACTGGACATGCAGACGGGTCTTAGACATTCTTGGAGGGTTGCCTTGGTCTGTTGCTTGTATCTATGACAGTGAAGCAGAAAACAAAAGGTGAAAATGTGCATTTTTTTCCCCTTTTATTGTAATTTCTAACTAGATTTACTGATTGTGTCCGTACCGTCAGAATACTGTAGTTGCCCGGAACAAACTTTCCTCTGGCCGTCACCACCCCGGTCTCAGGATGGATACCAAATTGATCCTCATTGCTGTCTTCCAGGCTGAACGTGATCATGCCATTGGGCCCCACATCGTCATCACGGGCTACCATCCTGTAGATGTCCTGAGGCTCAGCCGTGCTCTGCTGTTCAGGTAGTTTTATCTGGAAAAGCTTGTGACTGAACTGAGGGCTGTTATCATTCTCATCCAGGACTTCAATGATTACGGTGGCAGTGGAGCTTAATGGAGGAGCCCCTTCATCTGATACCATGACCTAAACAACGGCAGGTGAGGGAAACATCTTGAACATCATCAAAACCACATATTATAAATAGAATAGTGGACAATACAAAAGTCTAAATATAAAATATTATAACTGCAATAGTCTTTATTCTGGAATATAGAGAATATAGTGGCAGCATTCATTTACAAGAATTCATATCCATTTTATTTTCCCTCAGTTTTATGAATTTTTTCAAAAAATGTTTTTTTTTTAAAAAAATACATCCTCCATGTGATGTACCATGGCAGAAAAAGGCTTAGAATGACCCCTTAAATTATTAAACATTGTACTGTCCTCTTATATGTAAATATGTTTTTTGATTTGTGAACCAGATCAACCAGCTTGTCGAAAAGAACTGGCTTTAAATGAGTGATTTGTTCTCAAAACGGATGTTCACTGATTCAACAATGACTCAGTGATTTGGTCACAGTAGATATCAAGTTAACAGCACTCTAGAGGAAATGATTCATTTTACAATTCTGTCTGTTCACCATTCAAAGCTTTTGCATGGCTTCAGAAGACTTGAAATAAGTCATACATTAGAGACGCACCTGTGTATTGACCAATAATAGGTATCGGCCGATAAAAGCTATTATTTTTACTATCGGCCATCGGCAGATTGTTTAAAAACAGCCGATGATCGGGGACGATTATATCCTGTCAGTCAAAAAGGTGTGAAAAAAACGTGTCTGACTGCAACTCATACTGTGTGTAAAGAGAATATCTCGTGTTGAATTTAGGGAAAGTTAACGCGACAATAACGCATTAACAGTCAAATACAGCTACGTAACTGTTTGACCCTATGAATCACCCGTAGTTCAAGTCAGGGTTGCCAGGTCTGCAGTTTTTTCCTACACTAAACATTATTTGTAGCGCATCTCATCCAATAATCGCAAATAGCTCTGTGCTTTGTTGCTTATAAAAAAAAAGAGCCTTCAAATTCTATCAATTTTATCACGAAATTCAAATAATAAATACCGTTTCGCTCTTAAATGTGACGTGACATATCGTTGTAGCGCCTCACTTAAAGCGACAGCGCGAATAGTGTTGCCAAGAATTGGGTTACTTTAACACTGTTTCTGCGGGTTGTTTTTCATGTCTGCGGGTTAAAGCGACCCCAAATAACATGATATTTAGCCCCTGAAATGTTAATTTTACCAGGGGAACCCCGCCAAAAGTGCGGATTTTACCCCCCGGAACGTGATTGGGCTAGTTTTGAGTAGCAAATGGGCGGGTTTTGATGTGAAAACCTGGCAACTCTGAGCACAAGTCATCTCTTCTAGTTTAATAAGTTACAGCTCGAAAAAACATGCATGAACATCAGAAGTAATGTTGAAAGATACCGAACTTACCGAAATCTGTATCATGTCTCATGTAATCATTCAATCAGTGTTTCAACCACGGAAAGATGTCAATAAAACAGCTTCACTAAAAGTTGCATTTACCTCAGGAAAGTTATCCCGCGTTCACAGTTCGTTAGTTAGCTATAAATAAACACTAGAGAGGAACTTATTCACTATTAATTATATATGTATGTTTGTTTGAATAAATTTGCCATGAAGACAAGCGCTTATGAAAACTACCTTATATGTGCAGCTGAGTTGCATACAAACATTTCAGTTTTTATTTAAGTGTAATATCTGAAAATAAATAGCAGTATAATATAATACATCTGTTGTTAATTGCCACCAACATTATAGTGTACCAAATGAAAGAGTTAGAACTAATTTGCAGCATTATTTGGGAGAGATTTTTTTCTCCATAAGAAAAAACTATATCGACTTCGGCCGCTATCGTTCGGAATAATCGGCTATTGGTATCAGCTGAAAAATTTAGTATCAGTGCATCTCTAATATACATTAGTGCTTTTTTGTCCTTTTGGAGTTCATGGACACTATGAATTGTTGTATGGCAAAGACATACCTGAAGATTCTTCAAAATTACACAGAAAAAAAATAACAGTTTTGAATGACATAAAAATGGGGAGAACTATTCCTTCGAGACTGATGCACACACTCGAAATACAAACAGCAATATGTTCTCAGCAATCAGCAGAGAAAGGCTCAGGCCTGAGGTTCATGACCTAGTAAACAGAAAGGAGCAAGTGAACCAACCTCAATGATATGCTCTGCTTTTTGTTCCCGGTCCAGAGCAGCAAGTGTGCTGATCACACCTAAACAAACATACAGAGGAAGAACAGACAGGCTGATCAATGGATGGATGGCACACCTGTTCGTTCACCCCAGGCTGCCCATTTTACTTTCCCTTTTCACAGGTTTGTTTTTCAAGCTTTATTTGTTTTGTCACACTGTTTATACTAGGTCAACCTGCGGTATACAAGCCGTGGGAACAACAGTTATTTTTCACATCCGCGTCAATGAGGATTTAGCCATCACTGAAAGACCAAACTTCCCAGTTGCCAAGAAACTGACAGAAAATGAGCCACGGCTTAAGAACCAAAGCAGTTGACAAGTGCAAAAAGCAGTGTTGTGAATTAGTATAAGAGGTTTTCAGACACCATTCTACAGCTGAGTGTTATAGTGGCTTGGTTAAGTGTGCTTCAAGACCCAACAGCTGATTTCAGGCTAAGGGCGGACAAAATGCACCAGTGACAGTGGTTTACCACCACTGCAATAAACACTTAAGAGTGTCATTTCAGTGGAAGAGGACCCACAGCATATATCAACCTGTTCAGCACTCAAAACAAACCCTGCTGGGGTTTTATGGCAGTCTGTATTTAGGCAGGTGATCCTAAAAGTGTGGTTTTGGCATTAATGCCCACCTGTGGAAAGATTGCCCTATCGTGCATGCATGGGACAATGGGCAAATGCATGGATTTAAAAACGTCTTTAGTACTTGCAGCATTCAAAATATTACAAAACAACCCTTTTTTGTCTCTATTCTCGTGTCTTAATCTCCCCTAGAGCATTTTGGCTTTTGATAATGTAAACTCTGTTCCCAACCCACCCAAGAATTATTTGTCTTACCTACTTACTCACTCTAGAAATTGTTCATGTCCAATAAATTCTACGGTTTTGTGGTGCTAAGTTGTTAAGGCGGTTAGCTTAGTCAGTGTTCATTCTAGTGATTAGTCATCTCAAGCTGTCCTGTCCTGACACGGAGTGTCAAAAAACTCCAGAGAACTCTAGTCCCTTTAGCCCTGGGGGAAGAAGGCTAAACCACACTGTTATTTGTCGCTCTCTCTGCAACTGATTTGACTTTTGAGATGTAGCATTGATTATATTATATTCATTTAGCATTCTTCCTGCACTATACAGTACACACATACAATATTCAAGGAGCTCTGACTCTTTTAAGAGTAACAGCTCATAATAAATAAGTTTTCGCCTCAAGCTTCCAGCCAAACCTGTTAGCCCTTTAATAATGGAAATGAGAGCTCATCTAACATTTTTTTGACCTGTATAAAACATCTACAAATAAGCATTTCAGTGTGGTAAATCCTTCATATAATACAACCCAACCCCCTGTCTTCTTTGTAATCCTTGACTATTAGCTCAGGGTGAGGCAGATGAAACAACAAAAAGACTAGGTTTAGTCAAGACAAGTGCAAGCTTGCAACGCTGGTTAATGCGGTTCTAATTTTCATAGTTACTGTTCAAAGGCTAGGTTAAGCTGCAAAGGGTCAGATGTGTTGCATTTTGTGATTGTGTGACTCTGTGGGCCTGCTAAACAACTATCCTCACCCTTGACACAAAATGACACAGTATTCACAGTAATTAGAGGTCCTATTCATTGTGCCCTTCACAAGGCATACCACACTTATGTTAAAAGTGTGCCTAGACATGTTTAATCAATCCTTCAAAGGTTGCATTATCGCACGACATGAATCACCAACGTCAAAACTGATGAACAAGTACTTTCTGATGGACCATTTGAAGCATAGAGTTACCTGTTTTGGGGTCTATGGTGAAATATATGCGTTGAGAATCAAGGATTTGGAAAACAAGCTTCCCCTCAGAGGACTTGTCCATGTCTGTGGCAGATACTTTTAGAACAGATTTGTCCTTTGGCAAATTCTCTTGCACTGAGCCAAAGTAGACAGGCTGGGACAGCTCAGGGGGATTGTCATTAATATCCCAAACTTCGATGTAGACCTCAGTCCAGGATAGCAGTGGTACAGTGCCCAGATCTTTTGCATAAACTGTCAGCCAATAGTGTGGCACAGCTTCACGATCCATAAGGCCTGCGGTCCGAATAACACCTGCAAAATGTAATTATCCAGAATCAGCAACAACAATATACTGCAATGAAACATTACCATTACATGTGTGCTTGTCTTAAAGGATTAGTTCACTTCAGAATTAAAATTTCCTGATAATTTTGATGATAAAGATGTTCATGTCTTTCTTTCTTCAGTCGAAAAGAAATTAAGGTTTTTGAGGAAAACATTCCCGGATTTTTCTCCATGTAAGGAACTTCAGTGGGGTTCACCGGGTCCAAATGTCAGTTTCAGTGCAGCTTCAAAGGGCTCTACACGATCCCAGCCGAGGAATAAGGGTCTTATCTAGCGAAACGATCAGTCATTTTTTTTAAATAAATTAAAATTTATATACTTTTTAACCACAAATGCTCTGTGATCCGCTATGCTTTACGTTAGATAGGTTACGCGTGACGTAGGCGGAAATAGGGCGGAAAACTTCAAAACCGCTCGATAACGTTGTTTTACCCTTTTTTTGTAAAGGGCGTTTGGCTTAATCTTTGCACACTCACTTTGCAGACACTGGATCTGTACTTTCATCTACGTCACATCTGACCCTTTGCAGCTTCACCTACGCCGCATCTCAGAGCAGTGCAAGATGAGCATTTGTGGTTAAAAAGTGTATAAATTTTTATTTTTTTTAGAAAATGACCAATCTTTTCATCAGATAAGACACTTATTTCCTCGCCTGGGTTTGTGTAAAGCTGCATTGAAACTGCAATTTGGACCTTCCACCCAGTAAAGCCCACTGAAGTCCACTATATGGAGAAAAATCCTGGAATGTTTTCCTCAAAAACCTTAATTTCTTTTCAACTGAAGAAAGACAAACATAAACATCTTGGATGACATGAGGGTGAGTAAATTGAGTAAATTTTCATTCAGAAGTGAACTACTCTTTTAAACATACACAACAACATTGTTTAAATTTGTTTTCTAATTTGAAATTCCGAAATCACTTCAAAACGTGCTCAAGAATCGCTAAACTCAACCCAATAATTATGTATTCAAAGAAAAAAAGGTGCATGTAATGTAACAGTGCTTTTCAAATTCCTAAAATCTTTCAACATTTGCAAGGAAAAGCCATGTATCACATTGTCTTTACATATGTTTGGTATGCCTAATGACTGATCTGTAAATGTTTGAACATGCAGCGTTGACCCAAAATGCTGAAGGCAGGTACTGTAAAAAAGAAGGTCAGTAATATCCATGAGGTATTTTCCTATCTAGTTAAAGCATGTGAGACAAACTTGAAATTTTGTAATCACAAACATACCTGTTTCTTCATCGATCGTGAAGACGCCAAGCCCTGAACCATCATGGATGTAGTATCTGACTACTCCATCTCGTCCTAGATCGTTATCTACAGCTGTTAGTGTTAAGACTGAAGTTCCTATTGTAGCATCTTCCATAACGGCTGCGTTATGCACAAAAAGAGTGAAGAGAGGCCGGTTCAGGTTTTCGTTGACATCTAACACTTCGACCTCAATGAAACATGAAGACGATAAAGACCGGGGCTTTCCATGGTCTACAGCTCGAACCGTTAGATTATAAGACTGCTGCCTTTCAAAGTCCAGTTCACGCTCCAGAGTCAAGCAGCCTGTGGATGTATCCAGGAAAAACGTCCCTGATTCACTGTTTTTTAGGTTGTAGCTTATGCGCCCTCCGCTCTCCAGATCTAAATCAAAGCTTTCAACCCATAACAGCACTGTGCCTGGAGGAATGTCCTCGGGAACTTTGATCCTGTAGACTGTGGGTACGAACTTTGGAGGATTGTCATTGATGTCCTCCAGTACAACCACCAGATCTACAAACGAGAAAAGTTGTGGGTCCAGTTTGGCTTGATCTCTGGCCTCAATTGTCAGGTCATATCTACTAAAGGTCTCTCTGTCTAAAGGCCCAGTTACCTGCACCACTCCTGTAATTTCATCAATTTTGAACAAATCGGTGAAGGTTAACAATGAATATTTAAACGCTCCATTGTCATCCGAGTCAAAATCGACTGCACTGACTTTGAAGATGCTTTTGTCAACCTCTGTGTTTTCTGGGATGTTCACCACATATCTTGGCTGAGAAAATAACGGAGGATTATCATTGGCATCAAGAATACTAACAGCAAGAAACTTCCACGTAGAGATTTGTGGAGATCCCAGGTCGTACACAGTTATGTTGAGAATGTAGAACTCTTTTTGCTCTCTGTCCAAAGCACAGATAACCTTCAGGTCCCCTGTGTTCATGTCAATAGTAAAACATCCATCCTCATTTCCACTGGAAATTGCATAGACAAGCTTTCCGTTAAAGCCAGAGTCATTATCAGTGGCATTAAACTGCAGCACAGATCTATTGAGAGCAAAGTCTTCCCTGATGTCGATCGAGCTCGGTGTGCCCGTGATAAACTTTGGAGAGTGCTGGTTAATTATATGAACATCCGAGATAGACTCTTCTTCTTTGACCGTGAGAGACGGCTTAAACGACTCAATAAGCTTCTCCGTCATCTGCCTAGTAATTCCGGTCTCCTCGCAATATGTGGTGGCACCTTCGCCCTTGCCTGTGATACGTACGGTCACGGTGTTGGGATCGGCACTATGTTTGCCATCTGTTGCTGTTATTTTAAGTAAGTATGTGTCTTCATAATTTGAGGGAATGGCTCTAAAAAGTTTAATGGTGCCAGAAACAGGGTCAATTGTAAACAGGCCGTCATCATTCCCAGATTCTATCCTGTATTTGATCTGCTGCAGCTCATCCAGATCGAGTGCTGACATCTCTGTAATACTCTTCCCCACAGCAAAGTCTTGGGGTATGGAGGCATTGCATGCCACCCGCTCAAACACTGGAGAGTTGTCATTGATGTTGGTCATGGTGATTGTTGCAGAGCATTCGCTAACTCTGTTAAAAGGGCTGCCGCTATCAGAGGCCCATATTCTCAGGTGGTACCATCTCTTCATGAGCTCATAATCGAACTCCTGAGAGGTCGAAATCACACCGGTCAGTGGGTCGATATTGAAAGGAACGGGACCGGTGTTTGCTATAGCGTAGGTTACAAAACCATTGTTATCTTTGTCCACATCAATAGCAGAGACAGCTAAGATGCTTGTTCCGATTGGGGCATTTTCAGGCAGAGAAGCCTGGTATGAAGGCAATGTGAACCTAGGGGCATTATCATTTTCATCAATTATATCCACAACGACACGGGTAACCGCTTCTCCATCGTTCGCAATAACATCAAACTCATAATGAGAGTGCTTTTCAAAATCAAGGGACTGAGAAGTCACAATTACACCAGTTTTGGCACTGATTTTGAATTTACTGCTATCAGGGTTTTCTTTGATGCTGAAGGTTGTGTTTTTGAAACTCAAACCTACAGATACTCGAACCACGTGACTTTTCGGTGGAGAAAATTCACTGAGGGTGACATAATAGAGTTCTTGTTCAAATGTCAAGGGTTTAACTTGCTGCGGAGGAGGAGGAATATGCACTGTTTGTATTGGTGTTTGCAGAGGAGGGACACTTCTGTCTTTGGCCTGAAGGGAAATGTTTAGTCCAAGTGGGTTTTGTGACCAGTCAATCCATTTTGTTGAGACAAGCTGAAAGCCACCCTCATACAAAGTAGATGGAATAATCTGAAAGCACTTTTGCGGATCACCTTCAACTATACTTAAAGACGCCACTTTCTCTTTCTCCTTGGGTTCCATCTCGATATTCACGATTATTTTGTCGTCATCCGTTTGTGCACTAGTGGGTGCAATGAGGGTAAAGTTTTCTGCCACTTTTTGTATGGTCACAACAACTGTTGCTACATTTCCAAACTTCTGCACACCAGAAATTTTCTTTGTCCTGTCCTCTGCCAGCACTGTTAGGTCATACCTGTCTCTCTGACTGGCGTCTAGTCTTTTGACAAGTGTAACGGTCCCCGTGAAAGGATCAACGGCAAATGGGTGTGATCTTGTGGTGAATGAGTAATAAAAGTCTGCATTGCTGCCGATATCAGCATCCGTTGCGCTCACTCTCACCAGGCTCGACTTGATCGGTGTGTCTTCTTTGATTAGCACATTATAAGAGGCAGGGTAAAAGAGCGGTTTCAGATCATTTGTGTCAAGCACCTGGATCAATACCTTTGTTCTAGCTCGGTTCTCATAGGTACTTTCTATAGCCTCAACGGTGAGAGTGTAAATGTCTCGTACCTCTCTGTTCAGCACAGCTGAGTTACTGCTTCTGGTTTTGATTCTCAGAAAGCAGAAATCACCTACGCTTTCCTCCTCGGCTTTGAAAAGGCCATCATCATCACCAGAGACAACCTTGTACTTGATGTCCCAGAAGGGATCAGATAGTAAGATGCCCATTCGGACTGGGTTCTCCACATAGGTCCTGGGGGCAGAGTTCTCATAAATGCTCGCATTATACAAATGATGGGTGAACCTCAGTAGAGAGTTGTCTTTAACCAGGCTCCCCTGACATCTGGTTAACATTCCTAGGACTGCTATGACAGTGAGAATTATGGCTGTGTCTGTGAAAGCCATTCTCACCGTCTCAACATGGACCCGCAGACCTGAAGAGAAGGAAAAAATATTCATTATTTTTCTGACAAGTAGACTACGCTGTGTCTTACAATGAGCTGATATAGCAAAGTATTATTGCAATGACCATTATATAAACACATACTAAACCCCGAAAGCACAAAACACACACACACACTCACTCATCTCATTGTCTGTTTCACCTAGTAAAAAACCATAGTCAAGTTTTTTTTTTTTTTTTTTCCTGTTTTGACATGTCTGGTCAAGCTACGTTACATTGTTTAACCGTGAGAAGAGCACTAGAATTCTTTAAACGAGGTGATGCATTTTCACATGGTTAGCCAGTCTTTTTTAACTACAAGTAAACTATAATAATTATCATATGAAAATGGGACTTTTAACCTATGAAGTGCACTGGAACCAAAATCTCATATATTTGGGGGCATCTGACACTGATCTCTCCCTCCTTATCCTCTCGTTCAACAAGATATTTATCATCCCACCCAGCCCAGTTTCAAATAATATTTAACAATATACTCTTTATTAAAAACTATAAAATCAATGTTTATTTTAGTTTAGTTTAGTTTTGGAGTCATTACAACTTCAGTTTAGTTTTTAGTATTTTAGTTTATTTTCCGTTTTTTATAGTTAAATTAGATTTTACCTTTATTTCAAATAAAAATGTTTTAATTTAGTTAAAAATAATCACACTGACTGAAAGAACACTTTCAGAGGGGCCAAATATTGTGTTGCATTAACCCTCAAAAATGTCGTTATGCCCCTGATTTGACTACAACTACACCGGCATGTGGCAACAAATAAAACAAGGAAACTGTAAAGAGGTTTTTTTTTACCTCCTAAAACCTGGTAAAAAATGTTTTTTGAATTTAGTATTTTTTTCATGTAATTACATTGCTTAGACCATAAGAAACAAATAGAATAATGTTTTTTTTTTCTTTAAATTATATTTTATTCATATGTTATTAACAGTTGTTTAAAAAATAAAATGACATGAAATTACATGTATAGGCAAAAACAATTGGATTTTTTTTTCATTCACCAAACAAATTTTTAGTTTTTTTAAACAAATTTTGTTTAAAGATGATTCTCAAATATATTATGAAAGATATAATAGAATGAATTGATATACCATTTTATTACCATTTTGCAATATGTGGGTAAAATGGCCATACATGATTGTTCCCCATTCAATGCAATGTATCTATACACTGTAATTTGCATATTAATGTGTTCTTGGAGAAACATAGGAGTGAAATAATAGGAGTAATAGTTGGCAACATTTTCATAATAATATTTCATAGGAATATTGATATATAATTTCTTTCCCTATTCACCTAAAATGCCTGATAAGCATGATTTAAGTCCTGGTGTCCTCTACTGAGGACATATATGAAATCAATGCCCTGTTTTGTAACAGAAAGTCATTTTTCGATTAGAAACCCCGTAACATTTTCCTGAGATGTTGATTTATAACAAACAATTTCCATAAGAGTGCTAAATTTGACCATTCAGTCATTTTTAAAGGGTTAGTTCACCCACAAATGAAAATAATGTCATTTATTACTCACCCTCATGCCGTTCCACACCCGTAAGACCTTCGTTAATCTCGGAACACAAATTAAGATATTTTGGATGAAATCCGATCTCAATGAGGCCTCCATAGCCAGCAATGACATTTCCTCTCTCAAGATCCATTAATGTACTAAAAACATATTTAAATCAGTTCATGTGAGTACAGTGGTTCAATATTAATATTATAAAGCAACGAGAATATTTTTGGTTTCGCCAAAAAAAACAAAATTAATGACTTATATAGTGATGGCCGATTTCAAAACACTGCGTCAGGAAGGTTCAGAGCGTTATGAATCAGCGTGTCGAATCATGATTCGGATCGCGTGTCAAACTGCCAAACTGCTGAAATCACGTGACTTTGGCGCTCCGAACCGCTGATTAGACACAAAAGATTCATAACGTTCCGAAGCTTCCTGAAGCAGTGTTTTCATCACTATATAAGTCGTTATTTTGTTTTTTTGGCGCACCAAAAATATTCTCGTCGCTTTATAATATTAATATTGAACCACTGTACTCACATTAACTGATTTAAATATGTTTTTAGTACATTAATGGATCTTGAGAGAGGAAATGTCATTGCTGGCTATGGAGGCCTCACTGAGCCATTGGATTTCATCCAAAATATCTTAATTTGTGTTCCGAAGATGAACGAGGGTGAGTAATAAATGACATTATTTTCATTTTTGGGTGAACTAACCCTTTAAAGACCAAGGAGAAGTTGTTGTCCTGGTGAAACCTCCAAACATTTGGTATCTCTGAAAAGCCCTGAATGTGCTCTTTACATCCAGACTTAAAACTGTGACATGTTTGGTGTCAGAGAAATTCACTAAAATATAATCCCTCAGAGGGATGCAAGAGGTTAAAGGCAAGCAGAGCTAGCTAATTAACAATTATTTAAAGTATTAATCCTTGTCAGTCTGCTGTATATTTATGTAAATGTATGATAACAGTTCTAACTGCCATAAATCTGTACATGAGGGTAGGGGGATATGGAGCAATATTTTGTGGAATGCACTTTTTAGATAGAGGCACCACTAATCTGTGCTATACTGGTTAAACCTAAAACTGATAAGGAAACCTTGTGTTTCTGCGTGGGTAACTTTATGAAACAATACTTTTTAACTCTTTTGAAATCTCCCGAAATCAAACAGGTAAAGGTTGTGAAATCCCCCAGGGTGATTCTGTTAGCAGTAGGATGAGTTCTGCCCTCCAGCACACTCTCTCACAGCGACCTGCCGCCACACGCTCAGCCAGGCAGCACACACTCAGATCATATTTCACTATCAGTTCTCACTTTGCCAGTTTAGTTAGACGTAATGACAATTAAGGATACTCTGAACAGTAGCATGCCAACACGCTTGTAAAGTTTCTGTGCAATAATAAATCAAATTTAAGTGTAGACACTAATAAGACTACTCAAGGAAGCAAACTCTTCATCTATTGTGCGTACTGTAATTTATCATTCCCTTTTTAACAAACTCTACAGGACTTATTATTACTTTCCCCTGCAAGTGTTAAATATTTTGTGGTGCATGGGTTACTATAGGATTACGCTAGCTCTTGCTGTTAGTTTATTGTTTGCAAAAGTTGTGGCCAGAGCCATGCATCAACATGCCCATGGATGCGTCATTTTCAACTCAGCAGCTATTTCAACTGTGCTGAAGCATTACGAATGACGTTGACTATAACGTCCTAGCAAATATTTTTGAACTAGCTAATAAGCTAATAAGATTAAGACAAATGCAGTTATTTTTGTTTCAAGTGAAGCATTCAGTGCATACTGTATATGTTCCACTGTATAGGAGATTAAAGATTAAATTCAAAGATCATGCACAATTTCTGAAAAAGTTTGACAACATTTTTGTGTCTCAGTACGTCCCCTATCTGTCTATGGAAATGGACATGAGGACTTCACAATTACCTCGTGTCCACACCTAGTGCTACAGGGAGGCAATTATCTAAATTACTAGGGGGGCTTCAGAGAATGGATAGTTTAGACAACTGGCTTAATCCCAGTTTACTTGGCCCTGGACACTTAGATGGGTTAGTACACCCAAAAAAAAAATGAAATTCTGTAATTATTTACTCACCCTCATGTCATTCCACACTTCGTTCAGCTTCAGAACATGAATGAAGATCTTTTTAATGAAATCTGAGAGATTTCTGTCCCTTTACTGACAGCCTCTGCAAGTACCACTTTGACGCTTCAAAAGGCTTATAAAGAGATCGTAAAACTAATATGAATTGAGTGGTTTAGTCCAAATTTTTTGAAGATACACGATAGCTTTATATGATGAACAGATTTAATTTAGGCTTTTATTCACATATAAACATTGATCAGCAAACATAAACAGAAGCTCAGCTGAACTTGCTTGACATGCAAGAACAAACCTCTTGCTGAAGCTTAAACATAATGCGTAACATCAGAATGAACCTGCACACATCAAGCAAACATGCTTGAGCTTCCATTTACCACAACTGATGTTTGAGTCAATGAATGTTTATGTGAATAAAAGCCTAAATTCAATCTGTTCATCATATAAAGTGATTGTGTCTCTTTAGAAATTCATATGGAATTCAATTCATATGGATTAGTTTATGATCTCTTTATGAACTTTTTGAAGCTTCAAAGTGGTAGTTGTGTAGCTGTCTATGCACAGGACAGAAAACTCTCAGATTTAATCAAAAAGCTCTTTATTTATGTTTCGAAGACGAACAAAAGTCTTACAGGTTTGACGTGAGGGTGAGTAAATAATGACAGAATTTTCATTTTTGAGGTGAACTAACCCTTTAACCTTCATGTATCACCATCATGTGTGATACCACAAAATGTAATCAACTCAATGTTCAATATATAATCTCTAATGACCACACCATGTTAAAAGCCCTTGATGGATGAGATGGGAAACTGCTTTATTTAGGAAGAAATAGTATTTAATTTTGACTGAGATTACATTAGGCCCTAGCCAAAAAGTGTTCAGAAGAGAGGTTAGCCGCTGTTGTAAATGACAAGTCAAAGATTTGAATTAATAATAATAATTTACATTATTAATATTATAATGATTAAAATATTGATTTGTCTTAATAACAAAAAAACTGACAATTTTCTTATCTTCATCAACATACAGCGACCTGGGAAGTGCACTTGCACATTAGTAGCACCATCTTGTTTGATACCAGGAATTATTTGATGATTTATTTAAAAATATAGTAGTCAACATTTGAAGTGGATCAAAAAAGTTCATCAAAGTTGTCCTAAGAACTAAGCTGTCCTAAGAAGAAGGACAACTTTGATGAAAGGTTTTGATCCACTTCAAATGTACTTTTAACTGCATTTAGGAAATGGAGAAGAAGAAAAAAACACTTCTATCAGCTTGACTGTAGCCCAAAGAAATGCTTACCACAGAAAAATAACAATATGTATAAAATCCCACAAAGCACCATTAACACACTTACATATGTAGATTTTGTGCAAAAATACAGAAATGAGGCAAAGAAGTTTAGCAAACTGACACCGCATGCCTGACATCTCCGAAACTCACCTGAGGTCCTTGACTGCCGCTATACATAAAACTTTTCCCAAAGTCCTCACACCTTTGGTATGACAGTATTCCAGTGCGGAAATAAAACTAATCGCCTTTCATCCATAATGAACACGGAAGACTATGCCAGAAAAGCTAGGGTTGACGGTTCCAGCAAATTCACCATGTTCACGAGAGTAGAGAGTTGCAAGGCTGTTGAGACACCTTATTCCCTGAGGAATCAGGTTGATCTTCTCCTCCCCAATCCTGATGACACTGTCCCTCCCTCTAAAACCCTCCCCCCTCTCCCTAAACTCAGCCCAACACCCATCAACCATCAGCCGGGCACACAGATTGCAGGCATTTTTACCCTTTCTTTCTCTCTGTGTGTCTCTTTCTGTTTGTTTTAAGCTTTGGGTGAGGTAGAGCTCTAAGTTTTACACAAAAGTTAAAACAGTCCTGTTCAAAGTAAATACACACCTCATAGGTTTCATATTGCTCTGTACCGACTCTCTGCTTTGTGGTAGATGAAGTAACTTCAAAGCTTTTGCAGACTGTGGACAATATATCGAAACAGAAAATTAGTGCCTGATTAACTCACGAAAGCAAAACACAAAACCGTTTTAAACAGATACCAAAGGCAATTATCTATTATTATTGCTAGCGCTACTGCTAACAGCCTGAAGCATGTAGTCTTTGTTTGACTGTTATGTAAACAGAGATCTCCATTCACACTCAGACTAGTTTAATGCGTATCATGTTGAGATACAAGGTGATCGTATTTCTTTAGCAGTTTCCCAATTAAAAGTTCTCCACAGTCACCTTACGATAAAGACCCAAAATGGCTTCAGAACTGTACATTGAGGTACGTCCAGATACCCACCAGTGATGATGTAAACAGACCCCACACTCGGTGCCAAGACCTGCCATGGAGCGAGAGAGGATGAGCACATGGAGCAGGCATGGCCCACAAATAAGACTCAACAGACGGTGGGCACCGGGCCACTGGCAGCAGGTGGACTTTGCCGAAGTGCACTTTGAGGATGAAGTGAAAAATGTGCAACCCTAAGGGCATTAACAAAAGCCACATGCATCTCTATTTCACATGGCTGCTTATATGGACAGTTTTATGAGTGGATTACAACCATGTTCGTATCTGTATTTAGTAACATCCTGTCCTTCAAGATCTTGCGCATTGACATGATTTCAAACCATATCTTGATAATGGATCAATCATCACTTACAAAAATGCAAGGAAAGAAACCAAAGCCCTTAATCCCAGGATTCACACACTAAAAGATATGAAGCATTTCTTGGCACAGCCTCAGAGTGAAGTGTTCACTATCAGTCAGCAAAACATGCGGTCTCGTCTGTGTTTGACATACACACATGGATTGAGTGACAGCTGTTTTATGCGTCCTCTCTTTCTTCCCTTTCAGATAATGCGTTGACCTTCCTCATTGTGAGCTTCTTTGATTCTTTATGTCTTCATTTGCCTTGGATTTGCATTAACCGTCAGAGGGCTACGTGAAAGAGTGAAACAGTGTGTGTTCTTGAGTTCACAGTAGCTTCCCTGGTCAAACTCTGTAAACTTTAAAGGAGTCATGAACTGCGTTGTTTTATGATGTTTCCTGGGGTGCACTTATAATGTTAGTATGCTTTTTACATCAAAAATTGTCATAATTTAGAAATAAAGGGCTTTTTTCTACCCTGATTTTAGCCCTCTGATTTGAACGCTCTGTTTTAAGGGGCGTGTCTGCTGTGAGACTTCAGTGTAAACGCCCACTGCTGTGATTGGCTAACATCTTTCCATATGAAATAGCTCAGTATTACTCTCTCGAAAACTTTTAGCACTTTTTTACTATTACAGCTCTCAAGGTTTACTAATCGTGAAAAGTGTTGCATTACATTTAAATCTATGGCATTATATTTAGATCGTGGCATGAAAGGTTGCAGTGATGAACATTGTAGCCGATCACAGACTGATTTTTGAGCGCATGAAAGCAGTGATCTCGTCATTGCAACTCAATTTCTGCACACTAATGAATGCTTTCATCATAACTAACAGTGCAAACGTAACTAAGAGATTCGTTGAATAAAACGGGAGTTTTGGCGAGTGTCCAGAACTCAGTCACCGATAAACTCGCGCTGTTTGATTGACAGCTCCAGCGATGGTAAAGGGAGCGTTCTTTGGTCGCTTTCTATATATAATTTAATCACCATTTAAATAATAGATTATTTTCATTCTCCTAAGAGAAGGACTTTACCTACTTTAGTCACTGGTTTGATTTACTGACACATAGACAAAGAACATCTGACTGTACATGAATCATTAATATCAGATCAGGCATCAGAATGAACACAGTTACTTACATGTTGTTTTCCATATCGTAAGTCTGTTTGCAAAGCCTGTGCCAAAATGTGATTGATTTACCAAAGAATCCACAGTGAAATACAGAATAGAAATAAATAAAGCTCAACTGAGACATTTACATTGTTGAAAATAAATTCCTAGCATTAGGATCCTTTGAAAGGTAATGTTATTTTTAGTCCTGTATAGCTCTTCTCTCCTCCTCATCTCACGAACACGCCAGTGGGTGGGGCAACGTTGCAATGATGAAGTAGGCGTTGATTTCTTCTGTGGAGGCGGAGTTTCACCTATAGATAGACACATTCCAGGATCAGTCGTTCGCTGGGCCTGGTGTCAATAAAAGCTTTTATTGGACTAACAAGAAAGTTTTTAGTTCTGAAACTTGCAGGATATTCTTATAGTGATGACCTCTCATATATCAAAAGCTCAAGGAAAAGTTGATTTCTCAATTCATGACCCCTTTAATTAAGTTGTTGTACTCACTCAAGCTGTGAATATTTAAATTACGACAGACTTGGTGTAAATGAGCAGCATGTTTTTAAAAAAATGTTGATTCAGCAGTGATGCTCAACAGCCCCCAAAGTAATATGAAAATTAATGACCATCAGCAGACACAGAAATTCTTAGTGAATTTCTCCATGTTACATTATTTGTATATTTATGAGATAATGTTGCGGTAATGTTATTATTACTATTTTTTTAAGTTTGTAAGGACTGTGGACTCATTTTATTTAAACAGACTGATTTGAGTTTGACATGTACATTAACAAATTGAATACAGAATTTTGATGGACAACATCAATTAATACTGTTACCTGTGGTGAAAATCAAGTTTTTAATGTTGTTTATATGTCTATGTGGTGTTTTTAATATGCTTTAAGACAAACCATTTGCAAATTCATAAGTCAGCACCATTGCTGAGTATTTTCTCATTAAAACTGCAGTAAACTGGTGACTGGTTTTGTGGTCCAGGGTCACATATGGTTGCATTGTTTTATCGTTTCCCAGTTTTATTTGCATTGTTTTGTTATCACATTTAGTAACTTGTTGTCTTGTGTTGTCACAAGTGCGTTCCTGTACTCAAAATGATCGGTTAGTCCATTTTACCCTTTCATGCACCAAGTCTTGAGGTCTGTTCATAGTACTTCAAAAATAATTTTTGTCTCTTGAGCGTCCATGTGATGAGGGTCCATCAGATGTTATCAAGAGATAATTACTTTGCTCTCAAAGACAAACATTTTTAACAGATGAAGCAGAAAATAAAACAATTCAAGACCAAAGAGAACAATATAACTTCATAGCTACTTGTCTTTTTAAGTTATTAAAATAATGAAGTAGCCTAATTAAATTAAAATTCAAAACAGTAACGCAAACTATTGAGTTCATTTTTGTGTATATACACGACCTAGCAAACAAAAGTCCAGGAATAGGCTACAGACACTCGCCTGCAGTGTTCTGAGTAATAGCAAACATGGCTAATGTGAAGAGGAAATACTACAAACCACTTTTCACATTTACTGGCTGTCAGACAGACCTAGTCGTTTGTCTGCCAAAGTAAGGAGCAGATGAATGACTGAAATACACAACTGCCTGCACCTTGTAAACAGTATCCTGCAGTCACTGAACACATGGCTGTCAGACATGTCAGGAGACTCTTCAGGGGTGTTTACATCGACACAGTGCTGATGACTGATGGGAAAGTGTTGATTTCAAATTGGTTGATGTCAGTTTTCTTTGAAGAATCTTTATGCAGCTCTTTTCCATACAGCAACAATTAACAGTGATCAAATAGGCTCTAAAATGGATGAAGTAATGTCTGTATAGCTGTTTCCATCCACCTATTTTTATGTGAATTTTGGGATTTTTCAATAAAAACTCAAACGCTTTAAGATTCTAAAAACAGGCATAAAAACGTATTTGCTTATTTTAGGCGGATCATTTCTTTATTCTATAAGAAGACGTACATAAACTACGACAGAAACACATTTAATAAATCCCTCAATGCGTGACAGAGGATGTGATTGGATAACCGGACTAACCAGCGGAACAATTTCATTGCATCTCAAATGTTTGTTTGGTCGTTGTGAAATGCCTGAGCCAGTAAAGCCAGCAAGTTTGTTATCAAAATGTTTGGGTATAATTCCCTTCCAGAAGTGTCTCACGTGATTGCATTCCCAAAAACCACCAAACGCAAGATTACATGACAGTGTTTATTGAATTTTATCTGCATGCTCAGACAAAAGTCATTTCTGATGTATAAAAAAAAGAGCCACAGTAGCTTCCCCGATTGCAGCAACTTCCATTTTTATTAGATATTTTGCTCCAGGAAGTGTGACAATCATACAGTTTTTATAAAGAATTTGTCAAGTACTGTTGTATTTATAGTAAACATACACAGAACAAAACTTGTCATCAAAGCATCACAACTGGGAGGGCAGAATGTTCTCTGATGGCAAGAGCCAATGCAAATTTTACTGATCAATTGTTTAAGACTAAAGCTCTTTCAGTGACTTTCTCTCAATGTGAGTATTTTTCAGTCATGTGGTTTTGAAAATTATACATGACAACATTGATTATTATGTTAAGCACAATAAGGAGGATGAATGAAACAGATTATCGGTTTTACAGCGCATTGACAGATGCTCCATTATTAGTTTGCTTCCTGAAAACACCTGATGGAAGCTGCCATAAAACAAACATACCACAGAGGTACAATGAAACACATTTGCTTTGAAATATCAAATCACTTCTTTTTCCTCCTGATTAAAGAAACGGCTCACTCAAAAATGAAAATCTGTCTTCGTTTACCCTAACGTCATTCCAGACCCAGATGACCACAAAAAAGTTGTTTATGGTGATGTTTTTCAGCCCAGAAAGCTACTAAAGACATATTTAAAGGATTAGTTCACTTTCATATAAAATTTTCCTGATAATTTACTCACTCCCATGTCATCCAAGATGTTCATGTCTTTCTTTCTTCATTCGAAAAGAAAAAAAGGTTTTTGAGGAAAACTTTCCAGGATTATTCTCCTTATAATGGATTTCAATGGCCTCCAAATGGTTTAAGGTCAAAATTACAGTTTCAGTGCAGCTTCAAAGGGCTTTAAACGATACCAGACGAGGAATAAGGGTCTTATCTAGTGAAACAATCGGTTCAACTTACGGAACGAACGCAGTGCTAGTTACATTTTTTCCGTAAGTTGAATAGGGAAGGCGTAGGACATACAGCGTAAACTTTTTGGAGAATACGGAAATGCACTTTTGGCGGAAGCACTTAGATCAGACATTTGTTTATATAAAGCATATACATTTACATTTTTTTCGAAAATGACAGATCGTTTCGCTAGATAAGACCCTTATTCCTCGTCTGGTATCATTTAAAGCCCTTAGAAGCTGCACTGAAACTGTAATTTTGACCTTAAACCGTTTGGAGGCCATTATAAGGAGAATAATCCTGGAATGTTTTCATCAAAAACCTTCATTTCTTTTCGACTGAAGAAAGAAAGACGAACATCTTGGATGACATGGGGGTGAGTAAATTATCAGGAAAATTTTATATGAAAGTGAACTAATCCTTTAAAACAGTTCATGTGACTGCAGTGGTTCAACCTTAATGTTATGAAGCGACGAGAATACTTTTTGTGTGCCAAAAAAACAAAATAACGACTTTATTCAACAATATCTAGTGATGGGCAATTTCAAAACTCTGCTTCATGAAGCTTTACGAATCTTGTTTCAAATCAGTGGTTCAGAGCGTGTATCAAACTGCCAAAGTCACGTGATTTCAGTAAACAAGGCTTTGTTACGTCAAAAGTGTTTCGAAATTTCAGTGGTTCACCACTGGGGAGCGTGACTTTGGCAGTTTGATACACGCTCCGAACAACTGATTCAAAACAAAAGATTTGTAAATCTTCTAAGCTTCATAAAGCAGTGTTTTGAAATCGCCCATCACTAGATATTGTTGAATAAAGTCGTTATTTTGTTTTTTCTGGCGCACAAAAAGTATTCTCGTCACTTCACAACATTAAGGTTGAACCACTGTAGTCACATGAACTGTTTTAAATACATCTTCAGTAGCTTTCTGGGCATCTGAAAGTGTTAATTATCTAGCTGGCAATGGAGGCCTCACTGAGCCATCGGATTTTATCAAAAATATCTTAATTTGTGTTCTGAAGATGAACGAAGGTTTTACGGGTGTGGAACGACATGAGGGTGAGTAATCAATGACAGAAATTTCATTTTTGGGTGAACTAACCCTTTAACTTTGATTGTATGGAAAAGAGCAGCATGAACATTGTACTAAACTTCTCCTTTTCTGTTCGTTTGAAGAAATCACACATTTGGAATGAGATAAAAATGAGTAAATGATTTTAAATTGCGAATCAATTACTTTGAAGGTGAATTTTCCTGTATTCCTTTAAAAACTTATAATATTTGTTACATTGAGATTAGACAACTTTCAATGATCTCATTGAAATGCTGGCCAATGAACAGCGCAGTTGCTACTAATGTTTACTGTGTTTGGACCTGTCATGGATGCATTAAATGCATCATTAGAATGAGAACAGCTGCTCGCGGCCTGCATAACAATTCACACTGAGATCACAGCGGCAGCAGGAGAGGGATCAGGACAGCTATGAGTTTGAGCTCACTCATATGTCAGTCTGACTCTGCAATGCTAATCTGAAGATTCCCTTGCTGCCTGTTTCTATAAGATAATGAAGGTGCAAATCACTGTGTTATTGTGTTCACATGACAGGGAAGACTATGATCCTCCTGTATTATTTAACAAATCAGGTATTTGAATAGAGCGATATTAATCTGAATCGAGTCCAAGTAAGGTTGAATGTTATTTCATGCTCAGCTTTAGACTGCATTGTCCAAGCGCACAAAGAAGTCCTGTCAGTTCAGTTCATCTACAACTGACTGCAAAACATGTTGTGCATGATAAACTGCAACTACACATGTAATCATAAACGCTTTAACAGTATCCTTCTGCAAAAGGTTTATGTTTCGATCGCTCAACTGTTTGCAGTTTTCTTCTAGTGTCAACCCTGCCCGACTGTGATATTGATGTTTTGTTACAGGCATTAGAGTTTGCCAAGACAAGTAAATCACTTGTAGACCCTTCTATTCAAAAGTATGCTGCATTCCATCTTCTTTCCTGAGATGAGAGCAATTTTCTTTCAACAGGCCTTTTTGTCAGACAGTGGAGGAAACAGATGGAACTATTTATTGTTAAATATGTGTGACTTTTGCTTGCAGGTACATGAAAAATTGGATCGAAGTCACTTCGAAAAATAAGACTTTTTTGGACTAGTCTATGTGTATGCATTGTTGTTTTGATTGTAGAAGATCAAGTGGACCTGTCAAAATTTAAAGACCAAACATTTCAGATGTAAAGTTCAATGGGTCAGACTGGAGGATAAAACTCTCCCACCTACACTCTTAAAAGTTTTTTTTTTTGCAGTGATGCCATAGTTATTAGACACAGTTCTTGCCATTCTACCGAGAAGCTTTTGTGCAATGGAAAGGTTTCATGGACCTTCCATTCTTCATGGAACAATCAAATGTGCATGAACAATTTAAAGAGAGAGTTGACTTAAAATGTGAGAATTTTGCATCATTTACTTACCCTCAGAATATATATCTCTTAGTTGTGACTTTTTACGTCCCATTTGTGCAGTATATAGTAGTCAACATTTGAAGTGGATCACAAAAGTTCATCAAAGTTGTCCTAAGAAGAAGGTTTTAGGACAACTTTGATGAAAGGTTTTGATCCACTTTAAATGTTGACTACTGTATTTATATAAACAATAACAGAATTATCTGTCATTATGGGTTAAAAACAACACAAGTTGGGTTGAAAATGGACAAACCCAGTGATTGGGTTGTTTTAACCCAGCGGTTGGGTTAAATGTTTGCCCAACATGCAAACAGTTTTATTTAACTCAACTATTGTTTAAAAATTACTATATGGCTGGCTTAAAATAGGTTGGAAATTAAAAATCAGACACATAATTACTAGAGGCAACAATAATAATCAAAAGGTGAACATTGATTAATAAGCAATTGAATAAATGTTTATTGTTTAATTATTATTCATTAAACTTATTAATAAATGTTAATTTATTAAACATATTAATAAATGTTCATTTTCAACATATTTTGGGTTCATTTTAAGCAAGTAATACAGTCACTTTTAAACAATAGTTGAGTTAAATAAAACTACCCAGCAGGTTGGGCAAAAACAACCCAATCGTTGGGTTTGTTCATTTTCAACCCAACTTGGGTTGTTTTTAACCCAGCATGTTTTTTTTTTTTTATAGTGTACCGTTCAAACGTTTTTGGGTCAGTAAGTTTAAAAAATACACCACATTATGACCACCTTCTGAATATTGTGTTGGTCCCCCTTTTGCTGCCAAAACAGCCCTGACCCGTCGAGGCATGGACTCCACTGAAGGTGTGCTGTGGTATCTGACACCAAGACGTTAGCAGCAGATCCTTTAAGTCCTGTAAGTTGCGAGGTGGAGCCTCCATGGATCGGACTTGTTTGTTCAGCACATCCCACAGATGCTCGATTGGATTGAGATCTGGAGAATTTGGAGGCCAAGTCAACACCTCAAACTCGTTGTTGTGCTCCTCAAACCATTCCTGAACCATTTTTGCTTTGTGGCAGGAGCATTATCCTGCTGAAAGAGGCCACAGCCACCAGGGAATACCGTTTCCATGAAAGGGTGTACATGGTCTGCAACAATGCTTAGGTAGGTGGTACGTGTCAAAGTAACATCCACATGGATGGCAGGACCCAAGGTTTCCCAGCAGAACATTGCCCAAAGCATCACACTGCCTCCGCCGGCTTGCCTTCTTCCCATAGTGCATCCTGATGCCATGTGTTCCCCAGGTAAGCGACGCACACACACCCGGCCATCCACGTGATGTAAAAGAAAATGTGATTCATCAGACCAGGCCACCTTCTTCCATTGCTCCGTGGTCCAGTTCTGATGCTCACGTGCCCACTGTTGGCACTTTCGGTGGTGGACAGGGGTCAGCATGGGCACCCTGACTGGTCTGTGGTTATGCAGCCCCATACGTGTGTATTCTGACACCTTTCTATCAGAACCAGCATTAACTTCTTGAGCAATCTGAGCTACAGTAGCTCGTCTGTTGGATTGGACCACACGGGCCAGCCTTCACTCCCTACATGCATCAATGAGCCTTGGCCGCCCATGACCCTGTCGCCGGTTCACCACTGTTCCTTCCTTGGACCACTTTTAATAGATACTGACCACTGAAACACCCCACAAGTTTATTCAACAATTATGCAGTAAATTGTTTGAAATTGGCAGTAAAGACATTTATAATGTTACAAAAGATTTCAAATAAATACTGTTCTTATGAATTTTTAATTCATCAAAGAATCCACAAACAATATTAAGCAGCACAAACTGCATAGTCTTCACTGTAAATTAAATATAGACTAATTCTAATAAATTTACTAAAGAGCAATGAGAGATTTTCTCTGTCTTTTGTTGTCTGATTAACATTAATGACACAGGCGGCAGCAGGAATATTAGGCTGCTGTCACTTTAAGACCGAATGCATTGACAAAGACTGGTCCAATAATGTAGAAAACTAAATGAGGCAAAAACAAAAGCTGTCTCAAAAAAGGGCTCTGCCTGCTGAGCTATGAATGGGCTATAATTACTAGTTTTGAGTGTGAATTCTACCGTGCAAATCTCCCATTAGTGTAACACTTGGAGAAAAAGTGCATTTAATCCTCTTTCACTTTATCAGATCTAAAGCAGATATCTAAGCAGCAACGCAACCCTTCACGACTGTTTTCATAGTCTTACAAAAACAAGTCTGGGTATTACTCACTCCACCACATAAAGTTAGAAAACCAGCAACTTTTCTCACTTGAGGCATTAGAGCGGCATGTTTTTATCCACCCTGTTCTGCCGTAAGAGAGCAGCATGCCAACAGGGAACAACGAGTGCTAGAAAGGAGAGAAAACCTTTCCTTGTGTCACAATCATTGCCTGGCCCTGCTCGAACCAGGCCACGAGGATGGGGGATTGTGGGCGGGGTGAAATGCTGTTTGGATACTGGAGGAGAGGCAGATGGCGCGTGGTTGGGTAGAGAGGGGACAGGACTAGGCACAGCGCAGCACGCCCAGGAAATACAATCAAACTCTCAGCAGACCTGCTGAGTCTGACATACAACACATCTCTCTCTCTCTCTTTCTCAATCTCAGTCCCTCTCAAAACATCACCATATACCTGCTATGGCCATTTGCTAAAACCTGAATACGTTTCCAAAAGGTCACCAATATTATGACCTTTTCTGGACACATTTCTGAACAGAAAACTGCAGAGACTGCAATAATGTGTTGGGATGCACATATGTCATGTTTGCTGTGTTATAGAAAGTGCAGGAAGTGCGGAGGATCGCACAAAATCAGTTCAAGAGCTGAATGAGGTGTGTAGTAAATTATCCATTTTTATTGATATATTTAATATGACTTTTTAAATCAACAAGGAATCAAATAGCTCCTTAAAACTGCACATATCCACTTTTTGAACGTGTATGATGCCTAAAAATATAAATAATTTGTCTTGAATTTGATCCAAGTATATAAGGTACATCATCGCAAAACTAGACAGGATGATCATGACCCTGATGTGAAGCAGATCCTATATAAAAGGGTTTATTTTTCAATAATGTCTGTCTGACTGTACATTTCTGTGCTTATTGGATGGCTCAATTTCCTCTAATAAATAAA
This sequence comes from Ctenopharyngodon idella, assembly GCF_019924925.1. Taxonomy (NCBI): domain Eukaryota; kingdom Metazoa; phylum Chordata; class Actinopteri; order Cypriniformes; family Xenocyprididae; genus Ctenopharyngodon; species Ctenopharyngodon idella. Next base: position 4,473,673 of record NC_067233.1, read on the forward strand.
ATAGATATCAAATATTTAGTACAAGAAAGAGAAAGAGAAGAAAGAGACTCCAGACAAGTGCCACAAGAAATAATTAATAAAACTAGCATAGCTATGTAGGAAACTGTTTGCCAACAATGAAATATACACATTATCATTACATTTGACCACATAATGCTGCAAATGACCAGTCAGAATTAAGTATTTCAGAGATTTGTGTATTAAATAGTAAAAAGTGATATGTGTAATATAATATATGCACCGAAAGTACTTTTCCTAGATTTGTTGACTGAGCATAAAACCGGTTTCACCGGCACACGGATTTGCTTTATTTAATGGATTTGCATGGTAAATCTATGATGACATCCTATTGTGGAGGTTTATTGTCATTTTATAATTTATTAGGTCACTCGTCTGCCCATAAGCCTCTATATCTCTCTCAGCGGCCATCAGCATATACTGAATGACTGATGATCTCCATAGCTTCTTTTTCATTTTTATGACATTTAAAGTCTACTGTCCTCTCGGCCATCCTTAATGCATAAAATATGGCTGCACTCCTGCTCCTTTTAAGCCTGATGAATAAGCCATATTTCTCTGCTAAGGGAATAAGTGCTAAGACAAAGGCTTTGTTAAGGATTTGAGCTCTGCTTGTTGTGACAACGTAGTTCAGCTGCAGATAGTCAGAGCGAGAAAGAGCGATGAGATAAGATTAAATGGGTGCTGTTCGGATTTGGAACAAAAACCTTTTTGAAGAAGATGTTGTCTGGATGTTCACACCACCAGAAGCAAAATGAAAGACTACTTTGTGTACCAAACAGATAATGGAGCATGCTACAGATATCTTTGGTTGAGAGCCTTTGGCCATGAACTACACTCCCACTCCCACTCACACACACATACAAACACACAGGCCAAAGATCTGACACTAAATATTCAGAGTTATCTAGGGAGGAGAAACCTGGATGGCCAGCAAGATGTTCTTTAACATCCATGAAACCTTGTCATTCATTCCACAAAAGGTTCTTTATTGCGGTGGAAAATGCTTTTTTAAGAATGGTTCACTGAAAGGTTATTTGGGCAACCCAAAATGGTAAATTGCTGTGAAAATCCTACTTTGGAACCTTTATTAAGGTTTAAAGGCACAATATGTAAGATTTTTGGATTAAAATATCCAAAAACCACTAGAACAATGTTGACTTGTCTACTTACATTATTCCAAATGTTTCCAAGAATGTTTAAATCCAGAGAAATAAGCAGTTTTAACCAGGACACCGACCATTTCGATTACATCATACCCACGTTATCCTCGGTTTTATTTTGTAGAAACCATGGAAACACCAAAGACGCTTTAATATAGTACATGTTTTATTAGACAGGTGAGCAACTGTTACATTCATCGACAGAAAACGAATCATGTTATAGAGCTCAACACAGTAAGTCTTATTGTTTATATCTCGTTTTCTTGATTTACCCTGAGTACCATGTTTTACCATGACTAATATCGATCTAGCTTACTACAGTGTGCAACAAGAGTCTCATAGCAGCCGCCGAGCGAACGCAGAGTAGCATTATAACAACTTTCAACACATTAATGCATCTAATATGATAAAACAGCGCTGCTTTACCCCACATACTCATGACCGGAAGAAGTGGAAGCGGTCGCCTGCGGCATAGTGTTGTCACGGTACCAAAATTCCAGTAGTCGGTACCAATACCATTAAAATTTTACGGTTCTCTGTACCAATTTCGGTACCACAGGACAATCTGTTGGAACTATTTTATTTAACTAGCCTATTTTTAAAAACATATTAAATATGATGGTAAACATACATATAAATATATTTGGAGTGTGTGTGTGTGTATGTTTGTGTGTGTATATCAATAAAATAAATTTTGAAATATAAAAAAATAAATAAACAAATGCTCAAACATCCATTTTGTAACAGACGTGCGTGTTTATTTTAGCTATTCCTTCAGTAAAAGGACACACTACAGCCTGTAAAACTATTAAATAAATATCAGTAAATAATGGTAACCTAAATAATAAGAAAGTTAAATATTATTCTAAAAAACATTAGTTTTTTATTTCCACTCAAAGATGCGTCATATAGCCGCTCTGCTCTTTGAGAGGGATGTGGGACACGAGCAGGAAAGAGACCATTTCTCTTTAATAATATCTTCATGTTATCTCCTGATGTTACAATGCATCCTGATGTCTTCTGATGTACTGACACCTGTTGTAAAAGGTCTGAAGAGTGAGTTTTATCTTCAGACATTCAGGCTATGTTTGATTTAGCGCTGCCAGAGAAAGCGAAACTAAAAATCACCGGCGTGTGTGAAACGCGTTATACAAATAAACTTGACACGGCTTATAAAGTCTAATAACAAGCACAAACTGCGTTAAATAGAAATTGATGTGCAAGCAAAAAGGTTTCTTTTTTTCTACTTTACCATGGTAAAGAATGCAAATATAATAGGCCTAATTAAAAGCGAACCAAAGGAAGAAACGTTTATAATCCCCTGCGTGAGTTAAGATTTGGGAAAAGAAACAGAGATTCCATGTTCAGTGGAATAACTAATGGATTATTGTTAAATTCTCTGATAATCGGGTGACCAGATCGCGATTCGCAAAACAGAATACAAAGCTTAAATGTATGGACTCACGTACCTCTCTCATTCGGCATGAACCAAAATGTTTCCATGGCTGCGATGTCACATTTAATTGCTAACCTATTAGCCTATTTCTTCTGTAAACAAAGCTTTGTGCTTCACTCGTGTCATATTCACGTAAAATACTGGCACAACCCAATCAGTGGGTACCAAATATACCCGGATACTTGGTACTCCCAGTACTACAGAAATGCTGGTATTGTCACATTTTCAAAATTTCAGTTCTGACTTGGTACGAAGTACCGGTACTTTTGACAACACTACTGCGGCATAATAAAAGCTCCACTGCTCTCTCATTAGCAAACGCTCCAGCGGCTTTCAGCCACACCCTGCTTCATACTACAGTAAAAATACAAAATCTTTAATACATTAGCTCATCCATGAATATGTTTTCTGCCCGAGTCCCGTCGGATTGTTTTCCACCGGCTGTAGACGTGAAGACAACACCTCCCATGATTCTGCAAAGTCAAGGTGTCATCAAGCTACGCCTTTGTTCTGAATAAGCGACCTCTAGAGGCGAAAACTACATAATGTGCCTTTAAAAGTGCCCCTATTATGCTATTTTAAAGGTTCCTAATTTTGTTTTGGTCTCCTAAAATAGGTTTATATGCATCCAAGGTCAAAAAACACTTTATTTTTCACATAATATATATTGCAGCATCACCTCTTTTTCTCACAGTGTCTGAAACGGTTCAATAAAGGATTCGGTCTCTCTAAACCCCTCCTTTCACAGAGCCCACTTTGCTCTGATTGGTCAGATGGCCCAGTCTGTCACTTACAATGCAGAAACTAAATGGCCATCTGAGTTTCAGCTTCCTCAGCACTTGATACGCAGTGATACGGACAGTAACGATGCCGTCGGTTTTACCGTATCAATTCAAGTCCTCATTCTTTGGAAGTGTATGGAAAGTGAATTTGCTTTCGCAGTGCAGAAAACAGCATTTATTGATATGTCAATAACACAAATCAAACTCTCAGCTACATCTACAGTGTTTGAGGACGGGTCAAAGTAGATACTGTTCGCGGGCAGCCAATGAAGATCATATACAGGCATTATGCAAATTTGCTACAAATCTACATTTGAGCAGGAAGTAAGACTGGAATTACTGACGACTCGTTTTGGCAGTTAAGAATTTGGGGGAGACAAAAACTCCATTTATCTGCACTTCGATCTTTGAAACTTCGCAGATCTTTTACATTCACAAACAGCTATATTACACACTACATGAAAGGCAATAATAAAAATGGAGGCACCTTAAGAGTGTAGGATACAGAGAACAAATGAAGGACAAGATAACTAGGCTTTACTATCCCATTGTGTTTCCATACTGAATAACAGCTGCTATGGATATGCATTGTTAAGCAGCAAATGACAAAACTGTACTAAAGGAACTGACAAATAGGCACCGGTACAAATGTGGCCTGGTTATGAGGAATGATAAAACAGAATACAGCCAAGATTTCCTTTTTGGATGGAATGTATTTTACGCAACCTTTCACCCAGTCTTTTATTCAAATGTTCAGCGTGTTCCTCTAATACAGTATCAGTTTCTCGCTCAGGCTTTGCCTCGGCAAGTCTGCGTGTGCAGGCAAATGCAGTTGCTCAACAACGCTTCAGGCACAGCTTAAACTGGCAAAGTCTGAGCTTTCACAGGGTTTGGAGTTGTCTTGATCTTACCACCCTTGGCTTGGAGCATTTGAATCAAACCCAAAACATCAACAGAAGTAACTGACTGACAGAAGTCAACAGCCCCACTGCACATGAGGATTTCGTTGAACTGTAATATCAGTTTAAAGTAATTAACTTTTTGAATGTGAAAAGTCACCAAAATAACATGCTACAGATTACTACTGCTGCTACTACTTTATGTTAATAAGATATGAAAATGATGAAATATGAATATTTCTGCTGTAACACTTTTCTTGATTTACAAATACAAAGTACCGTGAAAACTATAATATAATGCAACTACATAAATGTATGAAAAGCACATGCACTATCACTCAAAAGTTTGGTGTCAGTGAGTGTTTTTAAAGACTTTAATACCTTAATTGACCCTTTTCACAGACTGTGACAGACGCGTTTTAAAGGTTCAGTGTGTAAATTTTAGAGACATCTAGCGGTGAGGTTGAGAATTGCAACCAACGGCTCACTCCTTTGGAAGCACATAGAGAAGCTACAGTGGCCGACACAGGACAAAGATGTCTTCGTCTGGGACAGCAGAGAGTAGCCAGTCAAGCATGAGGTTTCTTAGAGCAGTTTGTCCATTTAGGGCTACTGTAGAAACATGGCGCCACAAAATGGCGACTTCCATGTAAGGGGACCCGCGGTGTATGTAGATAGAAATGGCTCATTCTAGGTAATAAAAACATAATGGTTCATTGTGTAAGGTCTTTAAACACCACTAAAAAACATAGTTATATATATTATATTGCATTTCTGCCAATAGATCCTCTTAAATATTACTTTAAGTGTCATCAGCATTGTAAACCCTGAAGACTTTTTTATATTTTGATATAAAAATATATAAAAATGTATTACGGTTTTCTCAAAATTTTTGCACCACAACTGTTTTCAACATTGATTATAATCGAAAATGTTTCTTGAGCAGCAAATCAGCATATTAGAATGATTTCTGAAGGATCATGTGACACTGAAGACTGAAAATTCAGCTTTGATCACAGGAATAAACTACATTTGAAAATATATATTTTAAACTTTTGAAGTACTGTAGTGTAATGCTATCAAATGCAGTTATTCAGACAAAATGCTGGTTAAAAAAATAATAAAATTCATGTTTTATTTGTAATAACTATAGCAAAGCTCCATAGTAAGAGCGCAGCTTGTGTAGTCATCAGGTTTATGGTCACTAATGTAGTTTGTACTGCAAAATTGAGTTGTAAATAAAGAAATCCAAGGCTAGATCAAGCAGATAGAATGAACACGGAAAAATAAGAAAATCCAGTGCAGAAATGAGGCCTCACACAGGAGTGGCCTTTCTCTTATGAGCATGTTGGATTTACCGTATGTATGATGATACTGACTATTGGCATTTAGAAATGTCAGCTATATTTCACAAGCAGCACACAAAGTCTCTAGAAAGCCGCAGCATGGATTATGAACAGATTTTACTCTTGAATTGTGATGTATTGTCAACTGTAGAAATCTTTCATCTGAAATTGCAAAAAAACTCTCTGTGTATTATTTACGCAAGTGTCCTTGGTGTACTGTAACGCTGAAACCGACCCATTAAAGGCGCCTGCATATCCTCGCAGCTATGAAATGTAAAAGAAACACTGGCGAGTGAATATATTTCTTGTCAGGGAACTTGGTGTATTATGTTATTAAAGTATTGTCATGCACGAG